>NC_136063.1:1500113712-1500168712 GCF_964261635.1 Lissotriton helveticus | reverse complement strand
CCCAGGGCCCTCAGGGGCGACCAGATGGCCGGACTTCTCTGAAAGTCCCGATGAAGTACCATTCGCCTCCCGGATCCCAGCCAGGGCTCCAGGAGGTCGGGCACATTCGCGCCTAGGGTCCCCTGAGCCTCGCAGTGCGCACTTATTCCCAGAAAGAGCGGTAGCCTTCCTCCGGATTACTAGGCACAAGGTAATCTGGGACCCCTCTCGTCCTAGCGGTCCTCAGCCAGCAGCTGGACGGGCCAGGATGCCGCCCTAGCCCTGGGTCCATCCCTGGGTCTGCCGCGTGGCAGGATAGGGTCCGGGAGGGCCCGGGCCTGGGGTCCCCGTCCCAACCGGCCTGCCGCACTGCCCGGGATGGCAGGGGTTCCGTTGTGCCCGGGGAGCCTGGCTGGGTTCAGGAGCTCCGGACGGGGCACTGTCTTGGGTCCTGCCGCGTGGCAGGGGGTCCGTGACGGGGTCCGGAGGGCCTGGGAAGGCTTCTCCTGCACCTCGAGGCCTGGGAACCCCGGCGGGGTCCAGGGGCCCCGCTGGGCCCCAGGTGGGATGCTCCGGCCCAGGGCCCTGTCCTCCGGCCTAGGGCCCTGTCCCCTAGCCTGCCGCACTGCCATAGGCCCGGGGCGGGGTTTTGTGGTGCCCGGGGAGCCTCCCCATGCTTGGCTGCCTTCAGGAGCTCCGTCCGGGGCCCCTGAGGGCCCCTGGGAGGGTGGCCTCCCCAGCCAGGGTCCGTCCTGGGTCCTGTCGCATGGAAGGGTGCCTGGGACAGGGTCCGGAGGGCCCGGGGTAGGCTTCCCCTGCGCCTCCAGGCCTGGGAGCCCTGGCTGTGTCCAGGGGCCCTGCCGGGCCCCAGGTTGCATGCTCGCGCCCAGGGCCCTGTCCCCCCGGCCTGTCGCACTGCCAAAGGCCCGGGACGGGGGTTCCGTGGTGCCCGGGGGAGCCTCCCCTTGCTCGGCTGGCTTCAGGAGCTCCGTCCGGGGACCCTGAGGGCCCCAGGGAGGGTGGCCTCCCCACCCGGGGCTCCATCCTGGGTCCTGCCGCACGGAAGTGTGCCCGGGACGGGGTCAGGAGGGTCAAGGCTGCTTCCCTTTCGTGCCCGGCCATCTGGTCGCCCAGATCCCCTCGGCCATCTGGTGGACCGGATCCCATCGGCCATCTGGTCGTCCGCAATGCTTTCCTATGGGGCGACCAGATGGCCGCACTTCCCTGGAAGTCCCGATGAGGTGCCATTCGCCTCCCGGATCCGAGCGAGGGCTCCAGGAGGTCGGGTACTTTCGCGCCTTGGGTCCCCTGAGCCTCGCGGTGAGCACTTGTTCCCAGAAAGAGGGGTAGCCTTCCTCGGGATTACTAGGGACAAGGTACTCTGGGACCCCTCACGGCCTAGCAGTCCTCAGCTGGCAGCAGGCTGGGCCAGGATGCCACCCCAGCCCTGGGTCCGTCCCTGGGCCTGCCGCGTTGCAGGAAGCCCTGGATGGGGTCCGGGAGGGCCCGGAGAGGCGTCCCCTGTGCCTCCGCACTCCCAGCTGGGGCCAGGGGCCCGTCCGGGCCCCGGCTCAGGTGCTCCAGCTCTGGGCCCCGTCCCCCAGACTGCCGCACTGCCAAAGGCCCAGGACGAGGTTACGTGGTGCCCGGGGAGCCTCCCCTTGCTCAGCTGGGTTCAGAGGCTCCGTTCAGGGCCCCTGAGGGGCCCCGGGGAGGGCAGCCTCCCCACCCGGGGCTCCGTCCTGGGTCCTGTCGCGTGGCAGAGTGCCTGGGACGGGGTCTGGAGGGCATGGGGTAGGCTTCCCGTGCGCCTCCAGGCCTCGGAGCCCTGGCTGGATCCAGGGGCCCTGCCGGGCATCGGGTCGGGTGCTCGGGCTCAGGGCCCTGTCCCCCCGGCCTGCTGCACTGCCAAAGGCCCGGGACGGGGGTTCCGTGGTGACCGGGGAGCCTCTCCTTGCTCGGATGGCTTCAGGAGCCCCGTCCAGGTCCCCTGAGGGCCCCGGGGAGGGTGGCCTCGCCACCCGGGGCTCCGTCCTGGGTCCAGCCGTGTGGCAAGGTGCCCGGGACGGTGCCCGGGACCGGGTCCGGAGGGTCCAGGCGGCTTCCCTTTCGTGCCCGGCCATCTGGTCGCCCAGATCGCCTCGGCCATCTAGTCGCCCGCAATGCTTTCCTATGGGGTGACCAGATGGCCGGACTTCCCTGGAAGTCCCGATGAGGTGCCATTCGCCTCCGGGATCCCAGCCAAGGCTCCAGGAGGTCAGACACATTCGCGCCTAGGGTCCCCTGAGCCTCGCGGTGCGCACTTGATCCCATAACGAGGGGAAGCCTTCGTCCGGAATACTACGGAAAAGGTACTCTGGGACCCCTCTCGGCCTAGCGGTCCTCAGCCGGCAGCTGGATTTGCCAGGATGCCGCCCCAGCCCCGGGTCCGTCCCTGGGTCTGCCGCGTGGCAGGATGCCCTGGATAGGGTCCGGGAGGGCCCTGGCCTGGGGTTCCCGTCCCCCGGCCTGCCGCACTGCCAAAGGCCCAGGACGGGGTTACGTGGTGCCCGGGGAGCCTCCCCTTGATCAGCTGGGTGCAGAAGCTCCGTTCTGGGCCCCTGAGGGGCCCCAGGGAGGGCGGCCTCCCCACCCGGGGCTCCGTCCTGGGTCCTGCCGCGTGGCAGGGTGCCTGGGACGGGGTCTGGAGGGCCCGGGGTAGGCTTCCCCTGCGCCTCCAGGCCTGGGAGCCCCGGCTGGATCCAGGGGCCCTGCCGGGCCCCGGGTCGGGTGCTCGGGGTCAGGGCCCTGTCCCCCCGGCCTGCCGCACTGCAAAAGGCCCGGGACGGGGGTTCCGTGGTGCCCGGGGAGCCTCTCCTTGCTCGGCTGGCTTCAGGAGCCCCGTCCAGGTCCCCTGAGTGCCCCGGGGAGGCTGGCCTCCCCAACCGGGGCTCCGTCCTGGGTCCAGCCGTGTGGCAGGGTGCCTGGGACGGTGCCCGGGACCGGGTCCGGAGGGTCCAGGCAGCTTCCCTTTCGTGCCCGGCCGTCTGGTCGCCCAGATCGCCTCAGCATCTGGTCGCCCGCAATTGATTGATTGATTGTGGGTTTCTAAAGTGTTAGAATCGACTTCCGAAGGAGTATTTCTGCGATGTAGACCGCTGGGGAACCCGTCCTGGCTTTCCCTGTGAGATGGTCCCTACTGGGTATCTCCAAAGTGAAATCAGGCATCCCCGGCGTATGGGGGGGCCATTGTGGAGATGAGGCAAGCTAATGCCCAGAGTTGCCGAGTGTGATCCCTAGTTAGAGTAAGCACCGAGGCGAGAATTATCGAGTCCGTTGACCCTGGTCCAAGACCCTGCCGCGTCGGGAATTGAACCCTGGTCCTGGGCCGTCCTCCGCTCCCGGGTCTGCCGCCTCTAACCAGTGAGCCACACTACTCCTCCACAAGGCTTTCCTATGGGGCGACCAGATTGCCGGACTTCCCTGGAAGTCCCGATGAGGTGCCATTTGCCTCCGGGATCCCAGCCAGGGCTCCAGGAGGTCGGGCACATTCGTGCCTAGGGTCCCCTGAGCCTCGCAGTGCACACTTGTTCCGATAAAGAGGGGTAGCCTTCCTCCGGATTACTACGGACAAGGTACTCTGGGACCCCTCTCGGCCTAGCGGTCCTCAGCCGGCAGCTGGACGGGCCAGGATGCTGCCCCAGCCCCGGGTCCGTCCCTGGGTCTGCCGCGTGGCAGGATGCCCTGGATAGGGTCCAGGAGGGCCCTGGCCTGGGGTCCCCATCCCCCCCGGCCTGCTGCACTGCCCGGGACGGCGGAAGTTCCGTTGTGCCCGGGGAGCCTGGCTGGGTTCCGGAGTTCCGTCTGGGGCTCCGTCCTGGGTCCTGCTGCGTGGCAGGGTGCCGTGACGGGGTCCGGAGGGTCCGGGGAGGCTTCTCCTGCGTCTCGGTGCCTGGGAACCCTGGTGGGGTCCAGGGGCCCTGCTGGGCCCCGGGTTGGGTGTTACGACCCAGGGCCCTGTCCCCCGGCCTAGGGCTCTGTCCCCCGGCCTGCCGCACTGCCAAAGGCCCGGGACGGGGTTCCGTGGTGCCCGGGGAGCCTCCCCGCGCCTGGCTGGGTTCAGGAGCTCCGTCCGGGGCCCCTGAGGGCCCCTGGGAGGGTGGCCTCCCCAGCTGGGGGTCCGTCCTAGGTCCTGCCACGTGGCAGGGTGCCTGGGACGGGGTCCGGAGGGCCTGGGGTAGGCTTCCCCTGCGCCTCCGGGCCTGGGAGCCCCGGCTGGGTCCAGGGGCCCTGCCGGGCCCCGGTTTGCATGCTCGGTCCCAGGGCCCTGTCCCCCCGGCCTGCCCTACTGCCAAAGGCCCGGGAAGGGGGTTCCGATCTGCCCGGGGAGCCTCCCCTTGCTTGGCTGGCTTCAGGAGCCCCGTCCGGGGCCCCTGAGGGCCCCGGGGAGGGTGGCCTCCCCACCCGGGGCTCCGTCCTGGGTCCTGCCATGCGGCAGGGTGCCCGGGACGGGGTCTGGAGGGTCCAGGTGGCTTCCCTTTTGTGCCCGGCCATCTGGTTGCTCGGATCCCATCGGCCATCTGGTCGCCCGCAATGCTTTCCTATGGGGCGACCAGATGGCCGGACTTCCCTGGAAGTCCAGATGAGGTGCCATTCGCCTCCCGGATCCCAGCGAGGGCTCCAGGAGGTCAGGTACTTTCGCACCTTGGGTCCCTTGAGCCTCGCGGTGCGCACTTGTTCCCAGAAAGAGGGGTTGCCTTCCTCTGGATTACTAGGGACAAGGTACTCTGAGACCCCTCACGGCCTAGTAGTCCTCAGCCGGCAGCTGGCTGGGCCAGGATGCTGCCCCAGCCCCGGGTCCGTCCCTGGGCCTGCCTCGTTGCTGAAAGCCCTGGATGGGGTCCGGAGGGCCCGGGGAGGCGTCCCCTGTGCCTCCGGGCTCCCGGCTGGGGCCAGGGGCCCTGCCGGGCCCTGGGTCGGGTGCCGCAGCTCTGGGCCCCGTCCCCCGGCCTGTCGCACTGCCAAAGGCCCGGGACGGGTTTCCGTGGTGCCCGGGGAGCCTCCCCTTGCTCGGCTGGGTTCAGAAGCTCCGTCCAGGGCCCCTGAGGGGCCCAGGGGAGGGCGGCCTCCCCACCCAGGGCTCCGTCCTGGGTCCTGCCGCGTGGCAGGGTGCCTGGGACGGGGTCTGGAGAGCCCGGGGTAGGCTTGCCCTGCGCATCCAGGCCTGGGAGCCCCGGCTGGATCCAGGGGCCCCGCCGGGCCCTGGTCGGGTTCTCGGGGTCAGGGCCCTGTCCCCCCAGCCTGCCGCACTGCCAAAGGCCCGGGACGGGAGTTCCGTGGTGCCCGGGGAGCCTCTCCTTGCTCGGCTGTCTTCAGGAGCCCTATCCGGGGCCCCTGAGGGCCCCGGGGAGGGTGGCCTCCCCACCCGGGGCTCCGTCCTGGTTCCAGCTGTGTGGCAGGGTGCCCGGGACGGTGCCCGGGACGGGGTCCGGAGGGTCCAGGCGGCTTCCCTTTCCCTTTCCCTTGTTAGAAAGGTCAGATCTGATGCTTTCATTTGATCTGTCTACCTTTGGTATTATCTGAAGTTTTTTTTTTCCTAGCTGTCAGCCAAGGGAAAAACCTGAGATCGTACCTGATTTTGAGCACCTTGGGCTGGGTGGAAGAACTGACTTTGCCCCCTTAAACACAAAAACTTCAAAAAGTCACCCCTGGAGGCCAGAAAAGGGTCTTAGACACTCTTGGTATGTCATCTGAGGTATACTATGGGGTCCTTGGGTCCAGAACTAGAAATGTGATGTGACTCTGAGCTCTATGGCTTATAATGGGAAAAATTAGTTTGACACCAAACACCTCGAAATGTCACAAATAGGAGTCCGACATATGCCTGGAGGCTGGAAATGAGCCCTAGCCACTCTTGTTACATCACCTGAGAAATATAATGGGGTCCTGGTGGATACAGGGACCTGAAAACAGTCATGAGGGTTGATACTGAAAATTAGCAAAACTCGCTAATAGTGAGCACTTTTAGCGAGTTTTGCTAATTTGTCAAATAGCTCAGGCTGGATATCAGAGACACCATTTGAGTGCACAGGATATAAAAACACTTGTTAGAAAGGTCAGTTCTGATGCTTTGATTTGATCTATCTACCTTTGCTATTATCTGTAATTTTTTTTTCAGCTTCCAGCTAAGGGGATAACCTGATATTGTACCCGATATTGAGCACCTTGGAATGGGTGGAAGAAGTGACTTTGCCCCCTTAAACACAAAAACTTCAAAAAGTCACCCCTGGAGGCGAGAAATGAGCCCTAGCCACTCGTGTTATAACACCTCAGATATATAATGGGGTCCTGATGGATACAGGGACCTGAAAATAGTCAGGAGGGTTGATACTGAAAATTAGGAAAAATTGTCAAAAAATATTTTTTTGACAAGATTTGCTAATATGTCAAATAGCTCAGACTGGATATCAGAGACACCGTTTGAGTGTTCAAGACATAAATACACTTGTTAGAAAGGTCAGATCTGATGCTTTCATTTGATCTGTCAACCTTTGATATTATCTGAAGTTTTTTTTCCAGCTTCCAGCGAAGGGAAAAACCTCTGTTCGTACCCGATTTTGAGCACCTTGGGCTGTGTGGAAGAAGTGACTTTGCCCCCTTAAACACAAAAACTTCAAAAAGTCACCCCTGGAGGCCAGAAAAGGGTCTTAGACACTCTTGGTATGTCATCTGAGGTATACTATGGGGTCCTTGGGTCCAGAACTAGAAATGTGATGTGACTCTGTGCTGTATGGCTTATAATGGTAAAACATTTGTTTGACACCAAACACCACGAAATGTCACAAATAGGATTCCGACATGTGCCTGGAGGCTGGATAGCCACTCTTGCTATATTACCTGAGATATATAATGGGGTCCTTGTGGCTACAGGGACCTGAAGAAAAGAACAGGAGGTCCTATGGGGAGCCACAACGAGTGGTATCCGTGTCACAACTGCCCATGTAGTGCCTATCCTTACTCAGTGATACCAATCACACATGAAACAAAAACCTCAAAGTATTCGATTATCGTTAAGTTCTATTTCCTTATGCCAAGCACTTAATTAGCCCTAAAACATAGTGTTCAAATGATACATATAACATAATCTTGTGAGCTAGAGGGATAAGCAGCAGTGAAGAAACAAGAAACTCTACGTTACTAGCAAAAATAGTTTTTAATCAGTAGTTATGTGATCCATACAAAAACCGGAATATACACAAAGGAATAATCATACACAGTACATGATATTATTAAAAACACAAGATATAAAACAAGTTCATAAAATGCTCAGGAGGAACAGTTGTCGACGCGGCGTTTCGGTAATGTATTTAAAACCTTCATCAGGACAGTTTCTCAGTAACTAAGAGGTATGATGGTCTTAGTGTTGCACTGGGATGATGTCCAGGATAACAGTCAAACGAAAACAACCAAATTCTTAAATTTTTGGCTGAACTTGAGAATAAAACAATCTTTCTTAATTGTGTGACTGATTCACACTGGATAAACAGGAGCCACCGATCTCAGGATACTGTCTTAATGGAAGTATCAGGTATCATTATATGGCAAATCAATGCAGTCACAGACTTTTATATGGGTTCCACGTGTACGCACTGTTTGAAAGGGGGAACAAAGCCTCCCTCGTTTACACCGATATCTGATTAAATCGAGTCGGCCTCCCTGCTCCTGTTTACTCCAGCGTCTCGGGGGTTCCGGATAACGTTTCATCATCATATAGTGGCAACTCTGATGTTTGTAGCTTATAAGGACAAGGTACAAATCAAGTGTAACCTTCAGGTAGGTTTTTCGTTTTCACTTTCATGTATGTTGAAGAACACTTTATGCTTTCTGCTATAATTCACAATCTATATATGATAGAGACATAATTGAAACAGCACATTGTTCCTAGTTGTGTTCTACTTACCCTTGTGAAGTATCATGTATGTGGCATATTGGAAACTAGTCAAAATGTGAAGTAGAATGTATGATGTTTTTCAATTGTGTCACATGTTCGAAAAAGTATGCCTTACATTTTGTCCCATAATTCTAAAACCATACAATCTGGACCCGTAATTAATTCAAAGTGCAGCATAAAGTTACCATCATGCCACTGTCCTGTGTTCATTTTCATGACTGTGCCATGCTTAGAAGTGGTGAGAATCATTCAGTGATTAAATTCATGTTTTTAAAAATTTCCCTCCAGTTTTTGCAAAATGTGTCACGTATATTGTGTCATCGGTCATGATCCATACTAGATAGAGCTTGATTTCCAACTGAAACACATTCTATAGCACAGTCTACTACAGTGTGCCATTTTAAATGCATGTGGCTCACACACAAGGTACATAAAATGCAATTTGAATCCATATGAGGCGATTTTCAATTTGCGGCCATCTGGTTGCCCCATTGAAATGGATAGAATATACTACAGGGTATATGGTGCACTATAATTTTTGAAGCGTATGAGGTACGGACTTAATTTAAATTGCAGTATGTAGCTAAGACATGTACACTTTATAGTGCCAACTCTGATGTTTGTGGCTTATAGGGACAAGGTACAAATCAAGTGTAAGCTTCAGGTAGGTTTTTCTTTTTCACTTTCATGTATGTTGAAAAACACTTTATGCTTGTGGCTATAATTCACAATCTATAAAGGATAGAAACATAATTTAAACAACACTGTGTTCCTCGTCTTGTGCTACTTACCCATTTGAATTATCATGTATGTGGCATATTGGAAAGTCGTCAAAATGTGAAGTTGAATGTACAATGATTTTCAATTGTGTCACATGTTCGAAAAAGTATGCCTTACATTTTGTCCCATAATTCTAAAACCACACAATCTGTATCCATAATTCCAAGTGCAGCATAAAGCTACCATCATGCCACTGTCCTGTGTCACTTCTCATGCATGTGGCATGTTTAGAAGTAGTAGTAATCATTCCCTGATTCCATTCATATTTTTAGAATGCTGCCTCCAGTTTTGGGAAAATGTGTCACATATATTGTGTCATAATTCATGATCCACACTAGATAGAGCTTAATTTGCATCTGCAACACATTCTATAGCATAGCCTACTACAATATGATAATTTAAAGGCATGTGGTCTACACAGAAGGCACACAAAATGGAAGTTGAATACATATGAGGCGATTTTCAATTTCCGGCCATCTGGTCGCCCAATTACAATAGATAGGATATAATACATAGCAGAATGTGCCCGATAATTCTTGAAGCATATAAATTAAAGACTAAGCATGAGCGCAAAATCCGCTCCGATCGCGGATTTTGCGGATTTTCGGTAAATTCGCGATCCGCGAACTCTCGCGAATTTACCGAAAATCCGCAATCCGCGAGCGGCGGATTCCTGGGTCAAAAGTTGAAGCCTAATTTACTATGGCGCCGGCAAGCTGCCAGCGCCATCCTCAAATAGTTACTTAATTAGCTTCAACAGGAAGCTCTAATAGATAAGATAAAGCAGGGGCTCGAGCGCCTGCTTTATTTTACCAATTGAAGCTTCCTGTTGAAGCTAATTAAGTAACTTTTTTACGATGGCGCTGGCAGCTTGCCGGCGCCATCGTAAATTATTTACAGCAGGGGCACAAAACGGTGGTGTCTTCTTGAATAAATATGAAGGGCAGGGTTCATTCTGGCACGATGGTCCCGGCACAAAAATTAAACCTCAACAGGAAGCACTTACAGATATCAGTACAGCACGTGCCCAAAAACAATCGTGAGTGTCAGTTCAATGGGATGAAATTTACCCTTCAATACCAATTGATTTTCTTTTCTGGCCTCTTTTGGAAAATGACTATAAGATGCCAGCAGAAGGCAAATAAGCTGAAATTGTAGCTAAAAGACATGAGAGATTTCCAATTCAAACCCTTTTCACCTCCAGTGCAAGTCATAATTGTTCCACAATCGCAAATCTCTTAACAGCCTTAAAGTATGCCAGGAAAAATAACTTATTAATGTTATGCATCTTCTAGTGTAGAAAGGCTGCAGCACACTCTAGGAAGGTTCAATTTGTTTAACCGAGGATTAATTGGCTGACAGATTTAGACGATATAACTCATGCATTTCATTCTCAGTAAATCTAAACGAACCTCGATTCAGAAAAAGAAAGCCTTAGCAGAAAAGGAGTTTTCAGATTTAACACAAGGGGGAAGAGAGGACTCACAGCGGAGACGAAATGGAAGTATGAATGCAGATTGTGTTGTTGAGCTTTAAATTCGCATATCTCAAAAGTTTCTCTCTCAGGCGCCGTTGCATTTGTCACGAAATTGTCAGGGCCGAAATCACCTATTCTGTGTGCGGTGGTACCTGTAGTATTTGACTTTGATACACTGGAAAAGATAGGGCTGGGGAAGCGTCCACGAGCACGTATACACCTCCCCCCAAAATATTGGTATTGCCCATTCAGGGCATTATCTAATGCAAGACATGGGGTTATATGGGTTCTAGAACACTGCTATTTAACATTAGAGAACACCCTACATACCCATACGCTCTTCCTCACCTTCTGCGAGTACTCTTTGATTGCCCATTCACGGCGTGATTATGTAAGGACATGGGAGAATAATTCTTTATATTGGAGAATTTGCAAGATATGACATTGCCATATAACTGTGAGCGTTGTGGAGGCTGGGCAGCTGTGCCCTCTTCCCAAATATACCGTCGAAAATCAGCTGTGACGCTGGACAAAGGCCTTTGCATCTTTGACCTTCACGAGCGCAATCCCCGTGCTGTTATGTGACCACTGAGCTTCTGTCTCTACATCTACTGCTCTGATCAGTCTCTGACCTTTTATACACACAAGAGGCATGTGCACTCGCATGGAAGCCCCGTCCGTTTGGCCCCGCCCACACACTCGACGAAGCCCCGCCCCCAAATCCGCCGATCCGCAAAATCCGCGGATTTTGCGGATCCACGATCCGTGAATTCGCAAATTCGTGAATCGTGGATCCGCAAAATCCGCCCATGCTTACTTAATTCCAATTGCAGATTGTAGCTAAGATATGTACGCAGTATCGTACCAATACTTATGCATGTGGCCCACATAGAAAGTACATGAAATGGAAGTTGGATCCATACGAGGCGATTTTCGATTTCCGGCCATCTGGTCACCCAATTCCCAAAGATTATTGTTAATAATTTAGTGTGTTTTTATGCTATTTATCTAATAATGGATGAAACAGTTTCTTAACATGTGCATAATGAGATAGTAAATAGAAAATAATGAAAATGTATTGGTAAAGCGTATTTTGGTAGACTTTAAAAATCCCCATTGAAATACACATGCATCACCAATGCTGCAGTGAAAATAACACATAGAGATGTTTTTTCTTTTGTTTATGAAGCCTACTGTGAAGGCAAGTCACACCTATGTTTTACTTTGAAAAATTCTCTTTCCTAAAATGTATGGCTTTACCTTGTTTTTTTAAAATAGCTAACAAAACAATTGCGAAAGTCGCTTATAAAATAGTGAGTGTAAATGCTATTTTGTTTTTTTTTTCAGCTTGAGGTTCATTTTAATATGAGTCTTAATTTGATGTATCACTTGCCCAAGTAAACAATTCCCAAAGTCTATTTTTTCCATTTTTCCCAAGCTCAATGATAAAAACTTGCATCACCAATGATGCAAAAAGTCAAGTCCGAATATTCAAACAGCAATAAAAAATTAAGAGAAACAGATATTTGAAAAATTCCTTTTGTTTATGTGGCCTTATGTCCAAAGGCTTCCAACAAGAGCATTTTTTTGAAAATCGGGCGATTTAAAAAAAAATCTGCGAACTTTTTTTTTTTCTCTAAAAAAAGTTTTAAAAAACTGCATTTTAGTGTAAAAAAGTGACCGTACAATATTTTTTCACCAAATAAAGTTATTTTTGACTCAGAATACACGTAGGCTTCAGGTCAATATGTTTTGGTTTGGGGGAGGGCGCCCAGGGGAAAAAACACCTTTGGGGAAAATGCATCACTGGTGCTGCTCGCTAGAAAAAATGGTACCCCAATATTTTTTTCTGAAAAAGGGGGGTGCATATGAAAGAGGGCGTCAAAATATTATGGACCTTAAATCATTCCATCATCATTCCTGGGATGATTTAAGGTCCTGGTTCCATAGCTGTATGGTTGATACTACAATCTACAGTCGGGTGATATTTTCCTGATCAGCTGGTACGAGTGGACATGGCTGGTTGAGGTTCCCTATATAAAGATGTCCAACACTGGTGCGGTGACCGAATGGTGAACCCTGATGAATCTGCCATAAAATCTATTGTGCAGTGAAACATGTCGGTTACAGGTAGTGGTATGCGACAGTAAGCTACCATCCTTTTTAATTCACCAGCACACACTAGAGTTAGTAATAAAGTTGTACAGTTGGTGTGTCTGTTGATTTTACTCTCACTTCTCTGTGTTTGTCACAGCAGGGAGCTATCCATTTAGCTTCTTGTTCAGCACCTATCTGTTTGCACAATTTGTTTTGGACACATTTCTTTTCGGAAAAGGAATGGCAACCGATGATGAGAAAGGGGCATAGAATTGGTAACATCTACCAAGTTCCCCGAGGGTTGTTCGCCCATGAGGTGCCTTCCTTTCCACCACACAATTTTTATTATTTATCGTTCAAGTGTAGGTGGATGGACTGTCTCAGTAGGGCAGACATCACTGGATATGTCAAGTTGAACTCTGCCCAGAAACTCCTGCTTGCAGTTACAAACAGTGTTTTGTTGTGGACAGTGAGGCATTAGAGAACACACACCTAACTATCAATTAAGAAGGGTGTCACTCTGGAATTTAAATAGTACATTTTCCAGGCAAATTGCGTTCTTATGTCTACTAGACGATTGCCCTAAGGACCTCCCAGACATCCCCTTGCAGGCAGGTGGAGTCAGTGACTGCACCTGCCTGCAAGAGGATCTCTAGTCCCCCTTCTAAGTGCAGGTGGGTTGCCGCCCGCACAGTGAAATATAAAGTGGCTGTTTCAAAGCCACCCAGTATTTCACTTAAACGCTCTGCCACCCAGAGCAGCACAAGTTTGCGGTTGCCCTGGGGGCATCACATTCTATGTTATAGGGCGCAATTTCTCTGTGTGCAACCGGCGTACCTGTTTTAAGGTGTGCCAGGTGCAAAAAGGGAAAGTGCACCCTAATACATAAAATGCCCCTGGGGCGCTGAGTTTACAAAGCAAGTTTGTTGTGGAGGAAGCAGCGTTATTCTCTACAAGCCAGCAGTTTGCCGGAAATGCATATGAATGTTTGCCTGTTGAGCAGCACAATATGTCAGTTGTATCACTGTTAATTTTTAGTGGGTTAGGGACAAGCCAGGTGGAGATGTCTCACCTCCATTTGTAGATGCTTTCAAGTGAAGATGACATTGTGAGAAGTTGGCCTGGTATATGATGTTCACTATCCTAGTGAGCACCTTGCACCAGTCCAAACAACCCTTATGGTGATGGTTGTAAAGTCAACCTTATAGACCAGCTATCCTAGGGGTAGCATGGACAAAAGCAGTCTTAGGCTAAACTCAAGAGGGCATGTGAAGCCAGCTGTTTTACCATATGCAAACCTTTTAATACCAAATGAAAGGACACCACACAGGTTATATATTCAAAATATATATGTATTTATTATGCAATAAATCCCCTTAACTCTTTATGAGCACAGGAGCACAAGCGTATAACAAGAAACTTAATATAGCATACAAAAGTTGCACAAATATAGATAGGCCCTGGTGGCCCTTAAAACCATATACTAAAATAGTGGTATAAGAACCACGTCACGAACAATGGTATGGCCTAGGGCCTTGGGAATCGCTGGGGCTACACTGGACTAACAGCAGTTAGGACGTAGGAGGCCTACAGGATGCGGGTGCAGTGTCTAAATGCACACGCGTGCACCAATAGAAGTCAATGGGTGCGTAAAGTTGGAAAGTTGCAGATTTGGAAGTCTTCCGACTGAACTAGAACTTAACCACTTAAAACTAGGACACTAGGGATGTAAATCTCTACAGGAGCACCGCAGTACTCGCGTTGCCTCACCCACAGGAAACGGGTGCATAGGTGTCAAAGTGTGTCGGGTTTCGTCGTGGAGTTCTATGGAGCCTTGGAGAAAAGATGCTGCAGGCGACCAGGAGAAAAGAGTCCGGCTGGATCCAAGGGTGGATCGAAGATGTAGAGTACCTGAAAGCAGAGGGGACAGAGTCTGGGTCACTAGCCAGTGACCAGGAAGGAACCAGGCGATGTTGGGTTGCGATAAGGTGATGTTGTGAAGCTTGTCTCCGCTGCCACATGGACCAGGAGGTGTCGACGACAACCAGGAGGTGGACACAGGCTGTCCCACAAAGGCTCTCGCTGTCGGCGGTATTGGTTCTCGATTCGGAGTCAACAGGCCATGGCAAATGCAACTCATGCAGGAATCAAAGATGGCTTCTGGATCAGACCAGTAAGGTCTGATGGACTGCTCCTTTTCAGGGGAGCAAGGGCCAGTCTGGAGCAACCACACCAGCATTGAAAATTCAAAGGTTCATTGTCGCAGAGGCCACTAGCCAACGGGCAAGTGACCGGACAGATGCGTCAAGCAGGAAAATGCAAAAGGGCCCCACGCAGCACTCGGTGAGTGTGGAGAGGTGATCTTTGGTGCAAAAGCTGCTTGGGGCTGGGGCTTCTCAATTCCCAAAGCACACCTTTGAGCATGCCTCGGAAGCTGCACAGGAAGCACTTCGCTGGCTTTACAAGATGGCCGGTCCCACGTCTCAAGTCGCCTCCACGGGTCTCAGCTTTGCTGTGGCTGTGGATAGGGCTGTTGGATGTCTGGAAATCTGGTTCTTGTTGGTCTCTGTTGTTCGAGCTTTGGCAGGAGCAACAACAAAGCAAACCTTTGAGCGCTTGATGGTGCCTGCTTGCACAGGGTGGTCACTCCTTGACCACAAGGGAGATTCTTCAGTCTTCTACGTCGAGTAGGATGTCTAAGGGTTCAGAGTTCTGTTTCAAAGTTTCAGTCAGGATTATCTAAAGTCTATGGACACAGCTCCTACCTTTATTCCAAATCAAGGGGCTGGATTACCTGCTAGGTCCCTCCTATCGGTGGGACCCAGGAAGGGGGTGGTTACACCCCTTTCCCTTTGTCCAGTTTCGCGCCAGAGCTGGGCCTGGAGTGCCCCAGTTGGGCTATGCATGGGACACCTTGTGTGCCCCAGGCAGTGTCTAGTTTCATTCAGCCCTCCCTGCCCCAATCCACTATCTCCTGTCTGGGGTGGTGCTAGCACCTCCCTGTGACAGGAAACCTTTTGTCCAGGCCTCCCCTGCCGGAGTTTCGGTAAGCAGCAGGAGGCCAGACTTGTGTCTGTGGCCACAGCATCCATTTTGTGATGCTGAGGCTCTGGTTAACTTTAACCGGGATTAAGGTTAGTAACATGTCTTCTCCCTCTAGAAGGGTGGAATGCTACTCCCGTCGCCAGAACTGGCCAGGGGGTAGTATTCCAAAAGCGTATGACACCTTACACGACATGTTTTGATAAAGCCAAACCAAAGATAGCATCTAACCACAAGGATTATAATGCACTTAAGAGTATATGGTATGGCAGTATCCTAGAACAGCTATAAGGACATGGTTCCGAAAGCTGCAGACAGGCTCAGCTCATGCTAGAGCACCATCTCACATAAAACCAAGCACTCTGCCTCCAGGATTGTTAAGGCCTGCCATAGGAGTGACTTATAGGTGCATATGTGTCCAGATATAGGTTTAGACATAGGTATACTATATCTAAGCAAGGGGTGATTACACGACCTTGCCCCAGCTGAGTGATCAGCCAGTTGTGTAAGTTTGGATGGCCCGCCAGGGGTGGCAAAAGATATGCTGCAGCCCCTGGTAGGCCTTGGATGCACCTATGCCCTGGGTACCTATAGTACTCTGTACAGAGGCTCATAAGGTGACCCAATCCCAGTTGGTGATGTACCTAAAGTACTTGGTTGTGAATTTAGAGCGAGAACAGCAGGGCTGTGGGTCTGATTAGCAGGCTCACAGCCACATTAAGTCGAAAACCAGTGAAGCAAAAAGCAAAAAAATGGGGTGACCATAGGATAGCAGACCCTGCTCTCCTACATAACCCCCCCACCCCCCCAAACACAGGGGCATTAAATTTAACCTTGACCAGATAAGTCTTCATGTTCTAAGTGGAAATACCTGGAGAGACCATCTGCATTGCCATGGTCAGTCCCTGGTCTGTGCTCCACTGTAAAGTCCATCCCCTGTAGGGAAATGGACAACCTGAGCAGTTTGGGATTTTTACCCTTTATCTGATTTAGCCACAAGAGGGGCTGAATCTTGAACTGAGTGCCAAACAAGTATGGTCTCAACTTCTTCAGGGCCCAAACCACAGAAAAGGCCTCCCTCTCAAAAGCTGACCAACGTTTCTCTCTAGGGGTCAGCCTTCTGCTAAAGAAAGCAATGGGCTGGTCTTGACCATCTACATTAAGTTGTGAAAGCACAGCTCCCACCCCAAACTCAGAAGCATCTGTTTGGACAATGAACTCTTTGGAGTAGTCAGGACTCTTTAAGATAGGTGCAGAGCACATGGCCTTCTTCAGTTCATCAAATGCCTTTTGACAGCTAACTGTCCACTGAACCTTTTTTGGCATCTTCTTGGATGTCAGATCATTGAGTGGTGTCACAATGGACCCATAATTCTTGACAAATTTTCGGCAGTACCCAGACAGGCCCAAGAAAGCTCTGACCTGTGTCTGGGTGGTTGGAGGAGCCCAGTCCTGTATGGTCTGGATCTTACTCTCCAGTGGTTAAACCTGACCCCCACCTACAAGGTGGCCCAGGTACACAACCTTACTCTGCCCTATCTGGCACTTTGTGGCCTTGATAGTTAGGCCTGCCTTTTGCAGGGCCTCTGAAACCTTCTTCAGGTGGATCAGGTGATCCTCCCAGGTGGAGCTGAAGACAGCAACATCATCAAGATAAGCTGCGCAAAAGTCATCCAACCCAGAAAGGACTTGGTTCACCAACCTTTGGAAAGTGGCAGGTGCATTCTTCAAACCAAAGGGCATTACCACAAATTGATAATGACCTCCAGGGGTTGAGAAAGCTGTTTTGGCCTTGGACTCCTCAGCTAACCTGATTTGCCAATAGCCTGCTGTCAAATCAAATGTGCTCAGAAATTTGGCAGAAGACAATCTATCAATGAGCTCATCTGCTCTTGGAATTGGGTGAGCATCTGTCCTAGTGACAGCATTGAGACCTCTATAGTCCACACATAACCTCATCTCTCTCTTACCATCTTGGGTGTAAGGTTTTGGTACAAGGACTACTGGACTGGCCCAGGGGCTCTCTGATGGCTCAATTACTCCAAGTTCATGCATTTTCTGCACCTCAGTCTTTATACAGTCCCGACATGGTCAGGTTGCCTGAAGATCTTACTCTTCACAGGCAGACTGTCACCAGTGTCCACCTCATGGGTGCACCAGTTAGTGTGACTAGGTGTTAATGAAAACATATGTCTATGGGCCTGTAGAACTTGTCTGCAGTCCCATTGCTGTTGATCGGTGAGGCAGCCTGCCAAGGCCACTCCATCAACTGAACCATCATCAGGGTTTTGGGATAGCAGGTCTGGGAGAGGGTCACTCTCTTCCTCCTGTTCTCCATTTGTAGCCATGAGCAAGCCCATGTCTGCCCTGTCCACCTATGCCTTCAATCTGTTGACATGGAGCACCCTGTGGGGGCTCCTAGGGGTGCCGAGGTCCACCAAGTAGGTGACCTCTCCCTTTTTCTCAATTATGGTGTGGGGTCCAGACCATTTGTCTTGGAGGGCTGCTGGGGCCACTGGCTCTAACACCCACACCCTCTGTCCTGGCTGGTACTCAGTCAGCACAGCCTTTTGGTCATGCCAAGCTTTCTGGAGTTCTTGGCTAGCCTCAAGGTTTTTGGAAGCCTTCTCCATGTATTCAGCCATCCTGTAGCGGAGACCAAGTACATAGTCCACTATGTCAAGTTTAGGCTTTTTGAGAGGTAAGTAAGTAAAATATTTCTTGTTTCTGATTAATTAAAACCATTACAAAAATACATTTGAGTGCACATGTTGTTAATAAAAGTCTTAAAAAGAAAGATCGTCATTATTAATATTTGTATTAATAAAAACAGTGGGGTTTAAAAGTGACCATAGTTTGTTATATCTTGTCTGTGGCCAACATCATGGCTTGTTAATTTCAACTCCGCTAGCTTCAGGAATTTCACCAACTTCCCATTTAGTGACGGAAATCCTGGATCGAAACATGCAAGAACTGCTTGTCTGCGTGTGCGTATTCTGTGTTCATTAAAAGACATTTTTAGCAGAGCAGCCCTATCCTCTTTCAGCCTCAAGCAGGTACTTAGCAAATGTTCAATATCTTCATTCCCTGCACCACATAACCTACATTTTATCCCACCGTTCCTTCTCAACCATGGTTGTAAGTGTGGTATAACTGGTAGGGTTCCTAGCCTATGTTTTAAAAAGGCTTCTTTTGTTTTCCTGCAGTACCCAAGTCCGAAATAAGGTTGTAACCTGGGTGATTTATATGTACACAGAGTCATCCAAGTGTGACGCCTATGGGAAAAGGTGGCTTTGTCCTCTACAAGCGAGAGTCTCTTTATATTATTATTTGCTACACGTTTGAATTGCGAATGCGATAGTGGGATTTCCCATAGTTCTTTCAGTCCTGTAACAATCAAGGACTCCTCCAAGTATTTTTTCTCCGGCATTTTGGAGCAGCTGCACCGATCTTGCCAGAGCTGATGGTTCAGTGTATTCTCTGGTGAATTCGTTATTTTATGCCAGCACTTAATATAGTATCCTCTCCTTGCAAGCGTTTGGCTCGTTAGTCCAAATTCAAGCCGGATCTGAGCTTGTGAGGTATAAGATGGCAAATTTAAGAGAAGTCTGTATGCTTTTGAAATGATTGTATCCAGCAGTTTCACGTCTGTGCCTTTCAATGCCTCGCTGCCGTAAGTAATGGATGACTATTTTTACTTGGGCGACGCGAAGCAGTGGTAGAAGAGTAGGGCCAGTCAGCTTAGTTTTTTGCTGTTTTAGTGTTGTCGCGATCAGCATACCTTTTCTCTTTATGGCCTCAAGGTGGTTTGTAAAGCAACCTCCTTTATCAACTATGATTCCCAGGTATTTATATTCAGAGCAGTTTGTAACTACCTGTGTTACAAGTACCCAAGTGTACGGCTTTTTATTCCCAGATATTGACAGTACTTTGGTTTTGTCAATATTTGTTTCAAGTAAGTTCTCTTCGGCATATCCATGCAGCGTGTTAATGAGATTCTGGAGTCCTACTTTGGTATGACTAACCAGGACCACGTCATCTGCGTAGGAAATGCTGGGCAGGTCTTTACCACCCAGTCGGGGTGCATGCGCATTGCAGGCTTCCAGAGCATGTGGCAGATCGGCAGTAAATTGATTAAATAGGGTAGGATTAGGACGCACCCCTGCTTGAGGCCTTTTGTCGTTGGAATACGCCTGGAGCAGTGGGTGCCATTCCCAAGCTTTACCTCAACCCACGTATTAGAGTGCAGTTCGATCAAAAGGTTTAAGAGAGGAGAAGGGATCCCCAGGCGGCTAGTTTTCTCCAAAGATTGGCTCTGTTGACTTTTTCGAAAGCCGCCTTGAAGTCCACAAAGCAAAAGTGAAGAGTTTGTTTAGTCAGTTTTGCTTTGTCAATAAGTAGCGATAGTGCCAGAAGGTTCCCATATCTCTAAAAAATCCAGTTTGACTAGATGGATTTATGTTGCACTTAGTTGGCCATTCGCCAGAGTCAGTAAAAGCCCTGCAAAGTATTTTGTATGTCCAGAAGGGCTATCAGGCGATAATTCTTTGGTAACATTCTGTCCCCCGCCTTATAAATCGATGAGATAACTCAACCCTTCCAAGAGGCAGGGAGTCGCCCAGAGTGGCTGACAGACGTCTAGAGGGGTGTCAGGGATTTTCCCCAGTAGTCCGGGTCAAGTTTGAAGAGGGCTGGAGGAATTCCCTTTGGCCCCGGTGCACCATCACTCCTTCCTTTGGAAATTAATTTCCTGAGTGTGACAGCATTGATTTCGATTTCGGCTTTTTCGTATAATTTTGTTGTTTGTAAAAGATGGCCCTTCTGGGCAACCTGGGGCGTGTTTGTTACAGCGGCCTGTTGGTTGAAATGGGTGTCTAAGAAGGATTCCCAGGAGCTTTTGGTTATATATGATGTTATTCCACCATGTTTTGGATTTAAAAATGTATATAGGGCCTCATTAGGAACGCGGACGGACTTGCGTCCGTCTGCGACCCCAGAGGATGAGGGAGCGTCCGCATGGGCTGCGGCGTTCCCTCATGTGCGATTAGGATGTGACCGCCACCCTGGCGGTCACATCCTGGATATTTAACATTGCGGCGGGTGCTGCTTCAAGCAGCACCCGCCGCAATGTTAAAAGTGCATGTTTAACATTTACATGCACAAAGCAGCAGGCACCGCGCGGTGCCTGCCGCTTTGTGCATGTAAATACTGGGGGGTACCATAGGTACCCCCCATGTGCACCCCCACCCGCCAACACCCTGGGGGCCCGTTGTCAAAAAGTACATATGCTTTTCCACGGCGGAAAAACCACCGCGGAAAAGCATGTTTACAAATGCTTCCTAATTTACCTGGCGGTGTCTGATAGACACTGCCAGCCAAATGAGAGCTTTTCCGCCGCGGTTGTAATCCGACCGCGGCGGAAAATCAGCGGACAGAAACCAAGACCCACCAGCCATCGTAATGCAGCGGTGGGTCTTTGGTGAGTCCGCAGAGGATTTTCCGCCTCCTCTGGGCCGGAGGTGGCTTCCGCCGGCCCGGAGGAGGCGGAAAGTCCTCCATCATAATGAGGCCTTTAGTGTGGACCAGAATCGGGCGCTGTTACTTCCCTTAGAGTCATAGTGAAGTTAAGCCCAGAAGTCGTCTTCATTAGATCTTTTGACCTCCCATTTAAGTTTTTTGAGGTCCGCCCGGTGCTTGCGAAGCTGTTCGAGAAGATCCTTTTTGCCCGGGCTTGTTCTTAATGACCTTAGGGATTTGTTAATCGCTTTTTTGTGTTTTTTTAAAGCTAGTTTCTGGGTGCTTGAAATTTTCCCTGTGACCATGGGGCCAGAAGATGGAAAGTGCCGTACTGTTGTTGAATATATGTTTGCAAATTCGGTCGTAAAGGTTTCCCATAGAGTTACTGGATTACCCATAGGATAGTTTAAACTGTTTAATTGTAGTTTTGCTACTTGAAGTACCTCCATTGTGTTTGCGACCGAGGTTTTGATTCATTTAAGATTTATGGAATGACAAGCGTGAGGTCCTATTGGATTGGCGAGAATTGAGTCCGGAAAGGCAAGAAAAGAGACTTCTTGGGGGCGGTGGTTGCTGTCTCCCTTGTCTCCTAGGATAAAACCCAGTATATGATGAAAAAGTGGGAGGGAGACTTGCGTGTAGTCTTTCGTAGAGGTTGCGTTGCCTGAGTTAAACGGAGCCACAGATGGAGAGTCCTCCGCGAATCTTCCATTTAGAACCCTCAGGCCGATGTGCTCTAGATCCTGCAGCAGCTCCTTCGCCGGCATGGAGGTTTTACCTTGTCTTCTAAAGGATTGAGTTGAAATATTCCAATAGTAGGACTGGGCATGAATGTCATTATTTGAGAATGAGCCCAAGATGTATTGGTTGAAGTCTCCAGAAAGAATTAAATTGGGAGAAGTGTATGAAGTCATTACGTGGTGTAAGTGGTCCACTAGAAGTTTTGACTCTTGTTTCTTCTTTTTTGGATTGTTGATCAGCAGCACCTCTTCTTTTTTCCCCCTAAGATTCAATTTAATCTGAACTGTGTTTATGGCAGGAGAGTTGGTGGTAAATTCCTGCGCACTGCCGACGTATGAGATTTTGATGTAGGTTGCTAAGCCACCCGCCAGCCAACCGAATTTACTTTTTCTTTTGGCTGGGGAGTGGTAACAGGTGTAGCCTTCTATGTGTGCAGGATCCTCCAGGCATGTTTGCTGAAGGAGGATTATATCAGATGATTTCAGATATTGTAAGAATTCGGTATCTGCTGCCTTGTTGTTAAGCCCATTTAAGTTCCACGAGCATCATTTCAGAAGGGGTGTGGCAAAATGCAAGCCCGCCTCTCTTGAGTTCCCCTGTCTTTGTGGGTGACTTAGAGTGTACCTTATTCTAAATAGCCGGAGATCATCTAGATTGTCCGAATTAAAAACCATAAAGCTCTTTTGGGTGAATGTTCCCTGTGTTTTTGTGGGTGATCGACCCAGTGCGCACCTAAGCACTGACGTAGTCTTAGAGTTTTTTGTAGATGGACCGTACTGAGGTCTCTCGAGCAAGGGGAGCGGATATCCTATGTTATGATGTAGGACAGATTTAATCCTCCAGGTTTTGAAAATATTTTGCTCATCTAGGATCTTATTTACAATTTCGGACGAAGTCCAGGTCACTTTTGTAGCTTCCTTATCCTGTGTTCTGTCAGTTTTTATGAATTCTACTGATAAAAGGTCAGCTGAGCATAAGCCATTTAAAGATGGTATAGTGCTAAGGAGACGGAGTAGATTACCTCTGTTCAGAAGATCGAATGGACCCTTTGATTCGTATTCTGGGGTAAAGAGGATAATAGTACAATTCCTATTTTGATCATCCGACTGGGCTGTTGGGGGGTTGACACGCACTTGGATTCCTCTGTTGTTAGTGTTGAACTGTGCTAAAGTTTCTGTGATGGTATCACCAGAGGAGAGTTTACAGGATTCAGAATCAGAGGGAGCTGTGCGGTCGCCCACTATAGAGGAGTATAGATGGATTTGGGTACATGGGGACCTGCATTCTTCGGTTCTTGAGCCGGAGGTCTTTCACACCGAGCGAAGGTAGTAGCTTCTCGTGCCGAATCAGGGCGGTGCTTTGGAGGGGCTTGATGCGGATGTCAATAGTAGTATGGGGGGGCTAGCGTGCTTCCCTTTTCTGGGACCACGATTTACTTTGATGTTTGAATTACCGGTCTCGCAGCTGGGCAGGGCCCTACCAGCCCCCTGTGTGCGCAGTGGAAGTTTGTTCTATGCTTGGTTATTTGCTGTGGTAGGGCCCAGATCTTGCGGCTCCTGTCTGATGCCAGACCTAAAGAGTGGGTAGACTTCTGGCGTACTTGAAATTGTTCGTTTGTTACGACCTTTCCTTCTTTGCTGGCGGCGACCCTTGGTGTTCTGGGTTGGTACATTGTCCTTGGGGAGTGAAGGGGAGCGTATTGACTAATGACCTGCTGGAGGTGCCAGTACTGTTTTGTCTGTGTTGTTAACTGTGATGACCTTTCCTTTTAAGGGTTTGAGATTGGCTGTTTCGCGGGGATTGATGTACTGGTCCGTTGCATAAGGCCCTTTTGGCAGGCCTTCTATCAAAGTAGATACTATTTCTGGAAGTGCTGCTAGTTTGTCGATGATCGGACCGCAGCTGCACGACAACTTAGCTTCCTGCTGGGCTCTGCTGATTAAAGAGTTTAATTGGCCGAGTTTCTCATCAATTCGCCCCACATAGACCGCCAAGGTATCAAGTAGAGTCAACTGTAAGTCCATTTTGTCAGATTGAAAGTGGAGAGTGTCTACGGTTCGTTGCATGGTGTTTAAGAGAATGTCCCAGGTGTTTGACACAGTTGATGCTTGAGTCCTAATTTTGGGCCTCTTTTGATTTGAGGATTTGTTCGGTGTTGAGGAAAGAGAGAGATTTTGTGAAATTATTGAATTTGAGAGTATATCCTCCTGATCGTAAGCCTAATTAGTCGACTGGTTTTTGTTAGTTGTTTCATCTGTGGACAGAGGTAGTTTAACCGGGATAGCTGGGATGTAGGAAGCAATCAGATCGGCCCACTCCTGTGATCCCTAATAAGTTAGATTGACAGGTCCGTCACACCCGATGTTTTGTGTGTTTTCCACGGCCTCCTTCCGGAATTCTTCGGAACTCTGTTCTTCTACAATTACTTCGATGGGCAGTTGGCAGATTTTTGAGCCGTCCGGGTGGTGCGAAAGGATATTGGCAATCTTTGGCGGGTTATTTGGATTAAACCTGCTGAGGTCTTCTTGCCATTGGTTAGAGTCATTACCACTGCAGGTCGTGAGGTTGCGCCAGGAATGCCTTGCCTTCTGACTAGTTGAAGGCGAAGTAGTTGGAGTAGGTGAGGAGTTAGTATGCTTGGGAGAGGGGGGTGAGCATAGGGCCGGACCAGCCCCCCTATTGCCTGAGTGCGGAGTGAGTGGGCCGCTAATAGCCCTGTTCATGAACTCCCCTTCTCCCACTGGCACTATTTTATCATGAGCAGGTGGCCCCTGTGCAGATGAGCAGTCTGTTAAGAAAGGAGTGTTAATGATTTCTGGGGTTTGGCCCGAGGGTTGATCTTTTTTCGATTCCAGAGGGGATAGTGGGAGTAAGGAGTCCTGCAGGCCCAGAATTTTTCCACTGGACGAAAAGATGGTGGAAAGCGGGTCCTTTAAAAATTGTAATTTTGATGTGATTTTTGGTTGGTGAAGGTTTGGGTGACGAGTCACGGCCTGAAGGGCTTGGTCGCTGCATGCCCGACTTCGTCTAGAGATGAGTCTGCGGTCTCACTGACTTGTTTTTTGTTCTCCTTTTGTTTGGCCGTTGTCGTGGACTTCGACTTGGATTTAGACTTAGTCTCGGGCTGGGCCCTTTTCTTGCCTGATCCCATGCTTAGAGGTGGCTTGAGAAGCTAAGGAGATGTTATAGGGATGGTGGATCAGTCGGGCTTCACCCAGGGCCCTTTGCAGTACCCGATATCGTAGACCCCCGTAGGGTTTGGGGACTGCGAACCTTACTAATGTACGGGACTTGGGGAGTAAAGCCTTGGAGCCTCGGAGACTTTGGGGCCTTGGAGACTTGGGAAGTCTTGGGAAGTCCGAGCTATTGTGGCACAGTTAAACGTTAAACGATGGTTAATGGCTAACTGATGGTCGGATTGTAATAGGAGTCAGAAAGATCAGTGATCCAGGAAAGAGAGAGACAACCAGCCAACCAACTTCACAGCAGGTTGCCGGTTAGTAGCTTGTGCTTGGGCTTATCCTCCTCCTTGGATCATGTGGCATAAGGGCTTGAAGGCCTGGGAGCAATGAAGCTGCCTGGATCTGTGCTCTAAAAGTTATGGTCGGTTATCTTTAATTTGCCCTCCGTATTCTCGGCACCCGACCAGGCTCAACAACTCAACAGCTCAGGAATCTGATCTGGTGATGGTCCAGCCGTCAGACAGTTCTGGGCGAAATGTGGGGCTGTATTGAGACTGTATTAGGACCTCGATGGGGGCCGGCTGAGTTTTCCTAGTCTAAGCTAGCTAGCTGGCCTCGGTGCTCACAGTAAAATGCACCCCCCCCCCACCGGGTCAGGATCTCGAGGAACAACTTCACAGTCTAACAGTCTCACCCCATCTGTCGTCTGGCCTCTTCCTCTTATGTTTCTCTTCTGTACTGTTGGAACAGCAGAACAGTGGAACAGAAGGGCAGATCAGCTGAAGGGTATTAGGACTGGCAAAAAGACTCACGGTGAGTGCTGCTGTTGTTTTCGTCGTTGTCTTTCCTTTCACCTCCATCTCCGCGTCGCCTCGCTCCGCTGTCCCCCTGCGCTCCTCTACTCTGCCTGCAGGACTAAACAGGACCAAGCCG
Source organism: Lissotriton helveticus (assembly GCF_964261635.1). Lineage (NCBI taxonomy): Eukaryota > Metazoa > Chordata > Amphibia > Caudata > Salamandridae > Lissotriton > Lissotriton helveticus. Next base: position 1,500,143,034 of record NC_136063.1, on the reverse strand, counting down.
AATTAGTTTTTTTCCCATGTGTGGTACTGGGTTTTTCAGAACCGGTACTGATCCGGTAACCCAGTGGTGTCAGAGAAACACACCCAAAGACCACGAGTCCTTTCCTGATTCAGACCACAGAAACTCAGAGTCTTCTAGGTGAAGTCAAGGATCGATTTTATTGGCTGCAACCAAGGTAACAAGCGTCCTAGAAGTACAACACACGGGAAGTATGTTCTCAGGAAACTGCCGCAATTCACAAAGCCGGGCTTCTCTTTTTATACATAATATTGTGCTTTAGGCAAACATTCTGTACATTTTACTACGCCATAGAAATACTTAAATGACAAAGAGAAAGCAGAGTCATGATGACAAGGCCATAGTTCGGTTTTTTCATCCCATAATAAATTACCAGGCGAGGCCCAACATTCTCATCAGATATCGGTAGACCCCTAATAAAAATGGTCACCTCCCCATCATAAAGCAAGTGAGAGAAAAGAGTAAAGACAGGTGTGAGCAAGATTCGACAGGGTGTGTGTGTGATGGGAGGTTTTATGGTAGGCTGGGCCTTGATGCTATCTTGTTCGGCCACTGGGAGAAGAACTGACCAAACAGGTTCGGCCTGGGGCACAATGGTTCCAACTTGCCCAGGTCAGGGAAAAGTCAATCAAGGTGTACGTGTCTTCAGGAATCGAATTCAGCTTGATTCAGTTTGCCTGTGTGAGGGCAACTCATAAAATGGCTGCCGTATCTAAAATGGAAGCCAAGGGTTCAAGACGTAAATAACGATTTCGAGGTGAACTCGTTACTCGAATGCGACGAGACTGCTTGTGCATGATGTACTCGTCATTCTCAGTCTTTTGATACTAAATTCGTCCTGTTACGATGAAGTATAATTCTCGAGTCCAGAATTACACGAGCCCAGACATTTTCAGAACCACACATGCCACAGAAGCTGTGCCGCACTCTAGTCGGCCGCCTTCTCTGAAGCTCTGAAGCTGTACAGAGTGCACAGTCGCCCACTCCGAAGCCGTGCGGGATGCACCAGGCAGGGCAGGCTGGGCAAGGCAGGCTCGTTTCAGCGATAGCGATAGCAGTTGTGAAACAGGAGCGGGAGCGATGGCGGCGGCGGCAGTACCGTGCTCGGCTGTGCTCTGTGTTCTGAGCAATCCGCAAAACCTGGCCTGGATTCGCTGGTAAAGTGTTTGGCAGTCAGTCTCTGGCAGTCTTAGCTTGGCTTTGGCTTGGCTTTGGCTTTAGCGCTCAAACTTCAGCGCTCAAAATCAAGGTTGGGGCATGGAGAGCAAGATGATCAGGTGGGGGAGGCCATGGCACTGCGCTGCTTACACCCACCGTTCTACTCAGCTTGCTTGCACCCGCCCGCTGTCAGTTGTCAGTCAGGTCATGACAGTCGGGACATTGCCCACAGGGTTCGATGAGGCTCCCACAGTTCCAGCGGAGTTACAAATACTGAGGGTGCAGGGCTACTAAGCGGCAACCAGTACCAGCACCCACTCGCCATGAATGATCAAGAGTCCACTGTAGCCCACAGCTGTCCACCGCTGAGCAATCCGCTGCTGGGCTGCTGAGATGCTAAGGTGCCTTCTCAGGACTGCAGTCCGCACCCCGCAGCCTCGCCCCGCTGCCTTGCTTCCTGACTTACCAGCTGCCCGTCTCCCTGGCCTGCCTGCTCCCAACCTCTCACCTTTTGTCCCCCACAGCAGGGGGGGAGGTCCGTGGGGAGCTGAATCCAGGGCCGGGTGCCGGGTCCAAGGGAGCAAGCAACATTTTTCGGAGTCTGCTCAGCAGTGGCGTCTGGCGTGTCCTCCTGCTCCTGCTGCTGCGGTCAACACGAAAATGCGGCCTTTTTGAGAGGTAACTCACATCCTTCCCTCACAAGACATAGGGGTCCCCTTACAGGGTGCCCAACCAAAAGCTCAAAAGGGCTGTAGCCAACCCCCTTTTGTGGGACCTCTCTGTAAGCAAACAGAAGGCAGGGTAAAAGGATGTCCCATCTTCGCCTAAGCTTTTCAGGTAACCCTTTTATCATCCCTTTTAGGGTCTTGTTGAACCTTTCAACAAGCCCATTGCACGGTGGATGGTAGGGTGTAGTGAATTTATAATTAACACCACACTCCTTCCACATAGCAGTCAAATATCCTGACATGAAGTTTGCACCTCTGTCAGAGACAACCTCCTTTGGAAAGCCCACTCTGGAGAAAACTCCAAGTAGGGCCCTTGCCACAACAGGAGCTGTTGTGGTCCTCAGTGGAATAGCTTCTAGATACCTGGTGGCATGATCCAATACCACCAGTATAAATCTGTGCCCAGATGCTGTTTGGGGGTCCATTGGGCCAACAATGTCTATCCCCACTCTTTCAAAGGGTACCCCCATCACAGGTAGTGGTATGAGGGGGGCCTTTCTTGTGCCACCTGATTTGGCACTGGCTTGGCAGGTCACACAGGAGCGACAAAATTCCTTGGCATCTTCTGACATGTGGGGCCAGTGAAAGTGAGGGACAAGCCTGTCCTAAGTCTTGTTCTGGCCTAGATGTCCTGCTAAAGGAATATCATGGGCCAAGGTTAGAAGGAAGCCCCTAAATTTCAGAGGTATAACCAACCTCCTGGAAGCACCAGGCTTGGGGTCTCTAGCCTCTGAATAAAGGAGCCCATCATCCCAATACACTTTATGGGTACCTTGAGCATTCCCAGCAGCCTCAGCAGCAGCTTGCTGTCTGAGGGGTTTAAGAAAAGGACAAGTTAACTGAGATCTGCCCCAGATCTGCCCTTGAGGGTCCCCCTGTCCCCAGAAACTCAACCTGATCAGGTTTAAGCTCTTCCAGGACAGTCTCCTCTTGGATCACAGAATCATCCTCCCGAGAGGGCTGATCCTCAACCTGGGGCAAGGGAGAAGGCACTGCCTTAACCCTCTTGCTCTTTCTCTTGGGTTGTGTCTGGTCTATAGTTTCAAGATCCAGCACAGGTTCAGGTAAGCACTTCTTGGCCTGAGACCTGGTTACAGCAAGGACATGTGCTGAAATACCTAGCATCTCCGCATGAGTCCTATACTCCACTTCTGCCTGACTCATGGCGAGGCTCTCTACTGCACCCAATTCACAAGAAAGGGACCAAATCAGACCCAACAAACTACCGCATGATCGCCCTGTTGGACATCGAGGGTAAAGCGTACGCAAGCGCCATCTTGAAGTACCTTACAGACTGGGCAAGCGAAGAAAACCTCCTGCCATTCTGTCAAACCGGTTTCAGACCAGGGTCCTCGACTGTGGACAACATCACAGCACTTTCTTACCTAATCAATCGAGCACGGCTGTGCAAAAGTCTCCCCTTATTCGCCTGCTTCATCGACTATTCTGCTGCGTTCGATGGAGTAGACCGTACCATCTTATGGAGAAAGCTGGTCCACTGGAACATCGATCCTTCCCTGCTAAGAGCGATACAATCACTTTACCAAAACACCTGGGTAAGAATCAAACTTTCAAATGACTCTGCAACTGACAAGATAGACACGAATCGTGGTTTAAAACAAGGGTGCGTGTTGGCGCCCCTATTGTTCAATTTATATACAGCAGACCTGGAGACAGCCCTGTTGGGGGCTACCCTAGCCACACCAAAGATCGGGGCAACCAAAATACATCTCATGCTGTATGCAGATGATCTTGTAATTCTGGATTACACAAAAACAGGACTCCAAAAGGCACTCACCGCCCTGGCAATATATGACAACAAAAACAGGCTGGTAGCAAACCCGACTAAATCAAAAATAGTCATTTTTGGGCACTACCCCAAAAAAAAATAGCAAAATGGAGCCTTGTCCATTTAATCTTGGACAGTACCCAGAAATACTTATACTTAGGGGTCTCCTTCCATGAATCAGGGTTGTGCGGTACCCACTTAAAGAAAATACAGGGTAAAGGTAAGTCCATCACCTTTGCCCTATGTAAACTACAAGCCCTTATACACAGTCCATCAGCAACGGCCATCCAAAGAGTCCTCAAGGCCAAGTTAATGCCGGCCCTTAACTATGCACAACAGGCGTATCCGGGCAAATTGAATAAGGAGCTGGAAAAAATCCATTCTGGGGCATACAAGAGACTGTATCACTTGCCGAAATGCACAAGAAACACTCTAATTCGCCTGGAATTCTCCCTTAACCAACAAACTCTGGAAGAGATGGCGGCCCTAAGTAAATATTATTACCTCACAATAGCGGCACGCGATAACACACTGAAGGCCGCTCTGAAACATATTTTCACTGAACCAGGGAACCCCTGGTCAGCCACCATCGAAGCTGCCATGACGCAATTGAACCTGGCGATCGAGTCGTGGAACCCAGACCTTGCCAACTACACGACCATCAAATATGCGATAAAGAGGCAAGTGCGCGCACGCTCCCGGGAGCTGGACTTGGAGTCCCTCACGAAAAGAGCCTTCCACGAGTCCTTATGCTTGCCACACACCGCGCACAATCCTCAAAACCATCTCACGCAGGCCATGGGCCTCCCAGCTCTCCACAAGATTCTCGCCTACAGACTGCACCCCCTGCCGCTCAATGAACTATATCATCCGGAAAATGCAGGCACAGGAGTTCGGGATTGCAGACTCTGTAACTATAAACGAGAGTCATTGGCCCACTTACTGTTTTGCTGCCCCGCCTTACGTGCACCCCGCACCCTCTACCTTAGGCCCATTCTTAGGGATGCCGGGACACGAACAGCCAAGGAAGCAATCCATCATCTATACACCTTGAGCATAGTAAAACAGATGGCCTCATTCGGAAAATTTGTACAACAGACTCGGCTCGAGCTGATAGCTGCCAAGGCCACGCAGGAATAGAGACTTTGTCGTGGGACACCTGGTGGCCCCCACAGGTCCCCGACCGCGTGTGCCCTCATGAACTCTTCGCGGGTGCCGCTTCGCTGGTGGGTGTTGGTAGAGGCAGCATCTCCAGGACTGACGCGAGGACTCCGGCAGCAAGGCGGTAAGGGGCGCGAGGAACCAGCGGGGCTGCGAGCGTGCGGGGACTTCATTTCCCAGAAGTCCCTGCAAGACCAAGGAAGAGCTTCCGGTCCGCTCTCCCTGCTGGCCCGCCCCCTGCCCTTTTGCGCCCCCTACTTACCAACATCTCACTCCCGCAGCACGGGACGCAGCACGGGCGAAGACTGGGCAAAGACAGGGCCGTTTGAGGCCGTTCGAGGACGGCAGAGGACGGCCCCGGCCCTGTCACCCTGATTTTTACTTCATCCCTGCAGGCCCCCACGATTCTTGACGTACATCACTGAGAATCACGATGCGTCCCAAAACTAGAAGCACGTCTAAAAAAGCCACATTGGTGACACAAGTGACCGGTCCTATAGACCTCTTTATATCCAGGGTAAACGACACCATTGATAAGAGTATCATCCTACTGGAGAAAAGAGTCTCTTTGGACCTCATGCAGGCCAAACGATCCTCTCTTGGCTCACTTGCCATCGCTAATTCTCCTGTTCAACAGGAGGCTAACAACTGCTCCTTACCACTGCCATTAACCATCGTCCCTACGATGACCGTTCCAAACTCTGTAGATTTGTCCGTAACCCAAACTGACTCTGATCAATCTTACGTTGACTTTGAAGCTACCCCAGACTTAGAAGCCTGCCAATCACCGATTGAAAAACTAGACCAGAGTGCCATTAGCAATCCCTCACTACCTGATCCAGTAACGACCCTAGAACCAACAAAAACAAGGAAAAACTCCTCCACCCTCACTAAGGCTATGCCAACTATCAAGGAAAAACCCAAAATAATAACAAAGAATCATAATCTTATCACGCCCACCCCAAACTCCTCGACAGGTATCCCCTGTTGGGTGGAAAACATGGTTATGGACCTAAAATCAGATCTCGAAGCCAAAATCACAGCACAGATCAAACCCTTAATATCAAAGTTGGACAGACTTACGTCACTAATCAATACTAAATGCAGTTGTAAGGCAAGTGGGAATGGTCCCGCACCAACGCAGGGGGCAAAGGAAATACTCCCAATAAATTCATCTAGTACCAAACAAATAGCAGGTATAACAAACAACCCTCACATCAAAAAAGGGAGTAATCTAGACGCCTCCCAAGTCATTCTGGTGGCGGAAGATCTCCCCTCTGCTACACAAACAGGTCCAGCAGGTCAAACCAAAACAAGCAATCGACAAACAAAAAGAAATATTACCATCCCAGCAGAGACCCCCTCTCAAGAAAAACCACCAGAACTGAAGACCAAGCAGTCTCGGCCCAAAATAATCAATCTACCCCCGGAAGCTTCTCCCTTCATGGTGGTGCTAACAGCTGTTCCCCCATTGAAGGAGGGCGCAAGAGAAACTTTCGCAGAGCTGAGGAACAAATGCGCCCAGTGGCTCCAACTCCATAGACCCTTACCCGCTCACATTAGGGGTGACATCTTCTCCGTACGCAGAGGAGACTGGGTTGGTAGAAGCACGAAGGTAATAGCGGGGGATGTTATCACCATCAAATTCAGAGAGATAGGGGCATCAAATTATATCTGCAACTCACCCAACAGAGGACCAGCTACCCAAATAAATCCCCTTCCTTTGTCCTATTTTTTACCCCCACCCGCAAGGCCAAACTTCCCCCCTCCCGTACTCCCATTAAACACTGGGCCTATAAACTCCTCTGAATACAATATATATCAATACCAGCAGCACCCACACATGCCACGACTCCCACACTTGCCACGATTCCCACAAAATTCACAACAATCTGTTTTCCACTGGCAACCACCCGCCCAAATCCCTCAACCTACACACCTTGCTACCCAACCACCTGCTCATCCCCCCCAATACCCATATCATACCACCGAACAGTGGTGGCAACCCCAGCAATCCATGCAATACAACACTCACCTATGGCAGCAGCCGCGGCAGGGACGGTTTCCCCCACTCAACCCACTAGGCCTTAATCACCAAGGCAGAGATAGGGATGAATGGAGTGGACAGGAACACTGGAGAAAGTTCAGCGACTCCACACGTTGGGATAGCTGGAATGGCCTTCAATTAGCAAACAGGTATAGCGCCTTGGAGTGCGTTGATTGACTACTACAACCACAAGAACACTCCCAAATCCACACAGAACCATTGGAACTCACGGTCTCCCTATCAGTCCCTCCAGTCTCAGAGATTCCTCCAGCCCCAAAGATCTCTAACAAACCAAGAAGAGTAAAAAGCTCAAGGGATAGTCCAACAATCCTGAGCCTGATCTCGTGGAACATCGCTGGATTAAGGTCAAAAATAGAGGATGGGACAATCATACACCACATGCATAATTACCAAGTAATATGCATACAGGAGACATGGTCATTACAAGAATATCACCTGCAGGGGTACAAAACGTACTCCTCTCTCGCACAGTCGGGATACACAGGCAGACCAAAGGGAGGTCTGTGCATTTATGTAGCCAACACCATCCAAAACGCTAAAATAAAGGTCATAGAACTGGCATCTAATTTGCAGATCCTTGGTCTTTCTTTCCAGAAAAAAGAGTCAATGGTTATCATTAATTTTTATAATAACCTGGATGAACTGGACTTTGAGGGAGTTCTAGACCCACCTCCACGGAAAACTAACTACTGTTAGAATGAAACAAGGAGAAAGTGGCCCGGCCGTAATAATATGGGCAGGCGATTTCAATCTTCACGCCTGCACCCAACCAAAAAGAAAATGTCCTGGCATGGTGACAGAAGATGGCCTCTCTCTCACCCATTTCGTGCATAACAAAATGGGTAGACAAATGAATGATCTCCTATCCGACCTGGATCTCCAGATAGCAAACACCCTGGACTATGGGGATAATTCACTTGCACCTACTTATATAGGAAGAGGCTATAAAACCACGGTAGACTTCATAATTATATCAACATCTTTACAACTAAGAATAAAAAAGTTTGAAGTCAAACCGAATCTCCAAAGTGACCATGCAATATTAACTCTGGAAGTCTCACTAAACTATCAACAATGCTCTCCAGTAATAATAGCCAATGCACTGACCCAGGAAAACATCAATATGGATAAAGTAAATGGGTACTCAATAAAATGGGGAAGGATAAACCCAGATGAACTCACCAAAGAGTTAATAAGATCAGTCTATCCTCAAATTAAAATTTGTTTGGACATAGCAACTAAGGACGCGGAGCTTCTAAATAATTTTGCCCAAATTATGGACAAACTAAAGGTGTTATTCACAAAAAAACAAAAATTCGGTCCATCCCGGCCCAAAAGCTGGTTTAATCAAGAGTGCACTAAGGCTCACACAAAATTGAAGCTAGCCTTAAACAAAAATGAAAGGGATTCCCGCACAATAGCTACCCTCAGAAGTGAATACCATAACATAAGGAAAAAGAGGAAAGAGGAACTGAAGCAAGCGCTGTGGCACGAACTCCACACCAGTGCCCAAGAAAAAAACTCTCAAGCCTTCTGGAGAATCATAAGAACTCCTTTTTTGGCAGACGACATTTGCCCAAAAATCGAAGCTGCTATAGACGCTGCAACTTGGGTATCACACTTTACCAGCATCTTCCAAAAACCAACCTCTGGCCAAGAGACGGAAGAAGAGGAAAAAATATTCCTACCATACCCAATAGACATAAATTTTGAAATTCCCGAGATTCTTGTGGCATTGAACTCAACCAAAAAAGGAAAAGCTCCAGGGCCGGACGGAGTCCCGGCAGACTTTTTTAAACACCAAACAGAACTCTGGGCACCGATTTTAACAAGGGTCTGCACCGCTACGGCCAAACTAGGAATTCTGGAGTCATGGACAAGGTCCATCATGGTGCCAATATTCAAAAAAGGGAACCGTATGGACCCTGCCTGCTACCGACCAATTTCCTTGCTGGACTCACTGGAAAAAATTGCAGGAAGAGTGATCTTAGAAAGACTTCAGGACTGGGCGGAAGAGAGAGGTATCCTATCCGACCTCCAATTTGGTTTTAGAAAAGGACTAGGTACTGTGGAACAAGCCCTAAATTTGTCGATAATTTTCGGAAAATATGTGCATGCAAAGAAAGCAAAACTTTACATGACCTACGTAGATTTGTCCGCGGCCTTCGACTGCGTCTCCCATACAAAATTGTGGTCCCTTTTAGCACAGATGGGGGTAGACCCATCACTCCTGAATTTTTTAAGGGAACTCTATTCCAATCCATCCGCAAGAGTCCGCTACGGGACAAAGGGGGAACTGACGGCGTCTTTTAGAGTGGAGCGCGGGGTCAGACAAGGATGTGTCCTGGCACCCTTCCTTTTCTCCCTCTATACCAACAACTTGGAGGTTGAGCTCTTGAAGGGTGCCCGTGACCTCCCACTGGCCAAACATCGCCCGATCCCCGCCCTACTCTACGCGGACGACGCCGTCCTCCTTGCACAAACCCCCCGCGAACTTCAAAGGTCCCTTAACAGATACTCGCAGTTTATGAGAACCCTTGACCTTCACATAAACGTAAAAAAGACTTTTGTAATGAAGGCTGGGGTTGGGAAGAAACAGCAAAACTCCATCTACCTTGACAGCCAAAGAATAGATTTTACAAATGAATACTGCTATCTGGGAGTCATGATAGATAATAAACTCTCCTGGAAACCAGCGGTAGAAGCCAGAAAACATTGTTTTAAAAGAGCATTAGCCGCATTGGTGTCGTTTACACAGAAACTAGGAAAACGTCCGCCCAGGGAACTGATAACCATATATAAAGCCAAGTGCCAATCCACAGCTTTATACGGAGCAGGACTATGGGGCCACACGGATGTCACCTCTCTGCAAATTGCAGAAAACAAGTTTTTCAGATTCCTTTTATCCGCCCCCAAAAGTTCCTCGACTTATGCCTGCCACTTAGAATTGGGGGCACCATATATCGAAGATCTTGCCAAAATCCAACCTCTCCTCCTTTGGCGACGTATCTGGGCGTCAGATAAAAACGACCTCACAAAAACAATACTGGCGGATGCAATGTCCCTGGACTATGTTTTAAAAATTAAATGGCTGGCCTATATCCGGACCTTTCTCTTTGATCTTGGAATAGAAAGATATTATTCAAATCCCGAAAAAATTGGAGAACTCTCAAAAACTAATTTAAAAAAACAAGCCTTGGACTACCTGGGCAATCGGAGACTACAAACAGAAGCTGGGAAACAGTCAGTGCAGCACGCAATAATGGTTCAATCTACCTTTTTTATGCTGCCCTATTTAAACCTTGATATCGGTACCTTCGAACGATTCCTCCTGATAAGATTCAGACTGAACATATTTCACAAACTGGTAGCTTTCCCAACGCCAAATGTTTGGGACCTAAATCCATCTCCATGTCCATGCGATGGGATATCAGGTCAAACTACCCTTCACACTGTTCTGTTCTGTAAATTTTATCAGGAACACCGCAAACTCTGGTTACTAACTCTTTTAAAATCTTGGGGTCTCAGACAATGTCGAGTAGCCATGTTGAGCTTGCAGCTTCTGGACACCGAAGCCACATGTTACCATGTCCTTAACTTTCTGAAATGTATATACGGACACAGGAAAAACCTCTAATTCACAATAGTACTGTATACATTATACATTATCGAAACTCTTTTTCTGCTTTTTAAGTAATTTGTAATTATATGTCACTGAAGATTTTTTACCTGTACTGCTTTTATGGATCTTCAAACATCCGAATAAAGTTTATATATTATCATGAACTCTGGGAACTTCTTACAAATGCCTGCCTATAAAAACTTTGTGGTTTTTTAACTTTTGCAATTTTATACTTTGGTTTTAATGTAATGGTTTTAAGTAACCACACAATAAAAGTTATTCATTCATTCATACTCCACTTCTGACCATACTGAGTTCTCAAGATCATTGCCCAAAAGACATTCAACTGGGAGGTCTGCACTTACCACAACTCTTTTGAGGCCAGTTACCCCTCCCCAGGAGAAATTAACAACTGCCACACTATGTGTAGTAGTGACATTGCTAGCATTGGTCACTAGGTAATTATCACCCAGCACAATCTGTCCAGGGTCCACAAAGTTATGTGTCACCATGGTGACACTGGCACATGTGTCCCTGTAAGCTTGAGCCACTTTGACATTTATTAAAGGTGTCTGTCTGTACTTGCCCAAGTTATTGGGACTCACGGTAGTGGACATAGCCATGTCCACATCTCAGATCAGAACAGCCTGAGTGGGGATCCTGACTAGGCCAGAATCCACCTCAGTACCCAGGGTTAACCCCACTATAGCCTTGGGTTGTGTACTACCACTTCTGACTGTACTAGGGGATGCAGGTGCCTTAGGGGCTGCAGTGGTAGGGGCTGTACCTTTCTTGGTGCACTCACTAAACCAGTGAGAGGCAGATTTATAATAATTACACCAAGGTTTCTTTGGACCTTCTTTCTTCTTTTTTAGAGTTTTGGGACCCCCCCTCCTTAGAAGTATTTGGGGGGGCTGAAGAAGACTTCTGGTCTTTTTGTTTTTGATCTCCATCCTTTTGGTCTGCCTTTTTCTGGTCACCACCTTTGTTCTGGGGTCTCTGCTTAACCCTGGTTCTGACCCATTTGTCTGCCTTCTTCCCCAATTCTTGGGGAGAGGTCAGATCTGAGTCAATCAGGTGTTGGTGCAACAACTGGTTCTGGCAATTATTAAGGATCTGTTCTCTCATTATTAGATTGTACAATCCTGTATAGTCTGTAACTTTACTTCCCAGTAACCAACCTTCCAGAGCATTAGTGGCACAATCAACAAAGTCAGTCCAGTCCTGAGTCTGTGTCTTCTGGGTGTCACTGAACATTACCTGTACGGTTCAGTGGTTAAGCCAAACCCATCAATTAGAGCACTCTTCAGGACAGTGTAGTTTTTAGCATCCTCATGACTAACAGTGAGGAGCTTGTCCCTTCCTTTTTCTGAAAAGGAAAGCCACAAGATTGCTGCCCACTGACCCTGGGGAACCTGCTGTACCATGCAGGCCCTCTCCAAAGCAGTTATCCACTTGTGGATGTCATCCCCATCTTTATCCTGTGGTAAATATTTTAGTAATTTACCTTGATCATAATTTCTAGACATAAATATTAAATTCAAGTATGAAGAGCAGAGTCCATGGTGGTTCGAATTCAGGGTCTTTATTCAGTAACTCGAGTTAAGGGAGAGCTCCGTCACCTGAGGAGGATCGGAAGAATCTCTAACTTTATTCTCAGAACACATGGAAATTTAAAGAAAAAAAGAGGAAGGAGCTTCCCTTCAATGCATGCCCGGATCATATGTTGAAATAAACAGAAGTCATGTAGGCCCGGATAATATGTTGCAATAGAACAGAAGTCATGACCATAAAAGGAGGCAACGTTGTGAAAAGGGGGCACATGGTAGATAAAATAAGGCTGAGTCATGATTTAGAATGAGGAAGCACAAGAGAGGCAAAGGTGTGAAGAAATAACGCTAGGCTGGTTCCTTAGATAAGAGAGAGAGAGTCGTGACAGGATGTCTGTTTGTCGTGTTTCAGCATTCGGGGACTCTTCTTCTCGGAATTGGTTGTCGTGGTTTAACAGAACGGGGGCTATTTCTCGGAATTGGTCTGATTATAGGGAAATGGTTACAGATGGGGGGGTCTTGTTCTCGGCATCGGCTTGACCACAGAAATGTATGGTTTAAGTGAGGAAACTGGTTCTCGGAATCGCCCTGAGCATAAGGATGTGATGTTGACCTTTTTGGGGAAGGAGAGTGCGTGTGCAACTTCGTGAGGTGCATGATCAGCGGGACATAACTTTACGATAAATAATCATTTTCCACATTCCCCCCTTGTCCCATAATATACCCTTCTAAAATTCTTTGCCTTTTCTAATCCACCTCTATACTCATTAGTCCGTTTACATGTTCATGTAACATAATTCTTTCCTTCTCTTTCTTTCTGGACTGGGTTTTTGGAATACAGGTAGTGGCACAGGAACTACAGAGTGCTGGGCCGCACTGAATACAGAGGCAGCAGGTGAAGAGAATGGCTAGAGAGAGACCTATGACTGTAAGCGACTTCCATCCCCATGAGGACAGGAGGCCCCAGAGCCAACCTGTCAGGGACCAGGCACCAGTGTCTGCATCTAGTTTTCTGGAGAGTATATGAAGGCGGAAAATAGCAGAATACACTGAGGGTGCATTGTCTGGGATAAATACACAGCAGCTGGACCTGATCAGTTCACATACACCACCACGGTTAGCCAGTATGATATCTAAGACCATACGGTTCTGTAACGTCATGAGTCTGTCGGCAGCCATCTCAGCGGTGATGTTACTTAATGCACCAGCTGTTACGTTTATGGCTCCCTGGACTACACAAGTCAGTTGTCTTATGTGGCGGCTATTGATCATAGGCCCCCAGAATGGGATGACTCCTTTAAAGAAGTCGCCGGCCTCTTGGTCTGCTGTATCTTCAGCATCTATGGCCCCCCTTTGCCGTCTATTAATCACGGTCGGAGGGTCACTGAGATGATAATCTGCTGGAGCGGTGTAGGTAGGGGGAAGGAGAAATGCAATGTAGCATTTTCCGGACCAGCCTTGAGGTAGCCAAGTGCATGAGTGAGGTCCACAGATAAAGTATGTGTTGGGGCAGTGGTCATTGTTGGGAAATTTGGATCAAGTAGGGTGTACGTCTTGTTACATTCACTATCTCCCATTTTCTGACCCTTGCCCTTTCCTCTTACGCAGAATAGGCCCTTATGGGACACAGCCCATCCTCCCTGGTCTGCCTGTCTCTTCTGGACTGAGGATGTTTCCCTAAAGGAGGTAGTGTCATTAAAGAGGGAATAACTGGTGTTTTCACTATTGTCTGCTCGGCCCCATGTAGTGGTAAGCGTTATCATTCTTTCTACGGCTCGTGCTGTCTTTTTCTTTATGAACAGAAAATGATTTTGGATGGGTGCACAGCCTTTTAATTCATATTACTCCAGATTGGGTTCTCCATGGGTGGCGTTAATACCCCTAAAAACGCCTGTAACAAACACAGTAAAATGTGATACCAGTGAGTCACTGGGACCATCCCCTTGGGAACACCTTATATTCCTCTTTTTCTTTATATCATTCCAGGTACTAGTGTTCTTGATCTGGGTCTCGGGAATGTTTCTAACAGAAGCGGAGAATATCATAGAGAATGCATAGGTAGAACCAGCATAGCCGAAAGGGAGAGGAATAAAAGGCATTCTTCCATGTACGGAGTGTGGCATTAGGCCGCAGACCCAACAATTGGTCTTGTTAATTACCAGTTGATGTTGATGGAGTGTGGAGATGAACGTGTTATTGAAGAATTCACTTCGTCTGCTCTTGAGGTGTGGAAGAAGATCTATGTATGAGTGCATCGCAGTGTTGTTCAAAGGCGTGGGGGAAGATGGTGGGAAAGCTAGATGAAGGAACCAACCTAGACAAGACATGATGCATAAAATGAGAATCAGGATAGTAAGGAGAATAGATATCTTGTTCTTAAACAAGTTCGCACAATGAGTCTTTATCTTCCTGATTTCGGCTGCTTAGTCTTTGAGAAAGAAAAGATGCACCAGTGACCGGACTCTTCCCAGCAACCGCTTCACCAAGCGTCCGTCTTGGGCTTAAATAGCCACTGGCAGGCCGGTTTCAGATGCAATGTCTCAAGTCTGTTTGGGATAGGATCGCAGCCGCGATTTGTACTCTTCTTGGGGTAAAACAAAGTCTGTCGTTTCAGTGTCTTTAAAGTCTGATTTTTCAGTGTCTCTGGTCTCAGGATCAGCAACAGTGTCCGAAGTTGGTCCGTAGAAGGGTTTACAGTGGGAGACGTGGAGCCAGCCTTTTCGTCCCTCGACCTTGACGGCGGTCCTTGTCGTCAGCAGCACTAGCTTGGGGGACGTCCGCCTTTTCTCCAGAGGGCTGGTTCGATCAAATTTCTGACGAGCACCCAGTGACCAGGCTGAAGGAGGTGCTCGTCGGGCGTGGTTTTGTCGGGAAAGGCTGCAGCCACCTATGAACGACAAGAGCGTAGTGCAGACATCAAAGAAGCCAAGTAATCTGTCAGTACATTCGCATCAATGGCAATTAACTTTTTAGGAGATGGGACACCCCAGATATTCGGAGGCCTCCCAAAGGTGACCTCGTAGGGAGATAGGCCCGTCCGGGAATGTGCCACCATTCTCATATAGAAGAGGGCAACGGGAAGGGCTGTCACCCAGTCTATTTGCTTGTCAGCGCAAATTTTTGCCAACTTCGTTTTTAATGTCTGGTTATGTCGTTCAACTAGGCCTGCTGCTTTGGAATGCCTAACACAGTGGAACTTCCAGGTGTATCCTAGCAGTAAGGAGACAGCCTCCATCAATTTAGAGGAGAATGGTTGTCCGTTATCAGAGTATATGACTCTTGGCAACCCATATCGAGGGAAAAATTCCCTCACCAATTCTTTAGCTGTCATCTGGGCACCATAGTCTGGGACAGGGTATGCTTCTGTCCATCGGGTTAAGGTACAGACTACTATGAGGACATACTTATATCCCGACATCTCTCCATCTGTATGTAGTCCATTTGTAAGACTTCGAAGGGGTGATCAGGAGGATGGAACCCTCCTTGTTCAACTGAGATACTTTTCCCTGGATTGAACTGACAGCAAATCATACAGGTTTGTACTTTTTGTTTGGCTGCTGCACGTAGATGCTTGTTGTGCCATATCATATTCAGACTGTCTAACATTCCTTTTTCTCCTAGATGTGCGGGACCATGGGCAGTGTCTATCATTACGGGAACCATTTGGTCAGGGAGAAACCATTTGGACTTGTCTTTTGTTACCCAACCTTGATCTGTATGTGAACCTCCCTCCTCCTCCCATTTTCTCTTTTCGGTCTCTGTGGCTTGGTTTTGGATGTCCACTACATCCTTGGTGGGATCGATAACTGGACAGATCGTTCTAATGGTGGTTTCGGTGCTTAGTGTTCCTGTCTGAGCAGCATGTTTGGCGGTGGCATCTGCTAGAGCATTACCTTTAGTGATAGAGTCTGTGACCTTAGTGTGTGCTTTACATTTCAGTATGGCTACTTCTGCAGGTCTGTGTATTGATTCTAGTAGCTGGAGAATAAGATCTCCATGTTGGATTTTTGTTCCATGAGAGGTTAGAAAACCTCTCTCCCTCCAAAGGATGCCAAAATTATGGACAACCCGAACGCATATTGCGAATCGGTGTAGATAATGACTCGTTTTCCTTTGGACCATTCACATGCTTGGGTAAGAGCTATTAGTTCTGCTGCTCGTGCTGAATGTACGGATATTCTGGCTGCTAAAAGGACTGTGTTCTCTGTAGTGACAGCATAGGCCGCCGAAAGTTCGCCTGATTGGAGGCGCATACAGGAACCGTCTACAAACAGTGTGTGTTCTGGTGTACTTAGAGGGACATCCGTAAGATCAGACCGGGGTTTTGTGACTAGTTCGACTACCTCAAGGCAGTCATGGATCTGGTTGTCAACTGGGACAGCAGGCAGTAGTGTAGCTGGGTTGAGGATATTGCATCTTTTGATGATGATGTGGGATTGGAACAGAGTGACTTCTTAGCCTGTAAGGCGAGCTATGGTCAATTGTTGTGTTTGTGTCCTATTCAAGAGTAATTCTACTGCATGGGGGACTTGTACTTCCAGAGAGTGTCCTAGTACTATGGAATCACTTTGTCGTATTGCTAGAGCTGTAGCTGCAACAGACTTCAGACAGGCAGGCAAACCTTGTGCAACAGGGTCGAGAGTGCTAGAAAAATAAGCACAGGGACGATGTTTGTTGGCTTGTGTTTGTGTGAGTACTGACAATGTAGTACTTAAAATTTTGGACTCGTGTTATTAACTTCGTCGTAACCCGACGATTTTTATTGTCAAAAGACCGAATATGACAAGTACACTATGCACAAGCATTTTCGTCATATTCGAGTGACGATTTCGCCCCGAAATCGTCATTATCGTTCTGAACCCTTGGGTTCCATTTTGAATACGGCAGCCATTTTGTGAGTTGCCCTCACATAGGCAGATGAATTAAGCCAAATTCGATTCCAAAGGACACGTACACCTTAATTGACTTCTCTGCGACCTGGGCAACCTGGAACCATTGCCCCAGGCCGAACCTACCCGGCCACTTCCTCTCCCAGTGGCCGAATGAGATAGCATCAAGGCACAGCCTGCCATAAACCTTGTCATCACACACACACCCTGCTTAATTTTGCTCGCTATTAAGGACTCACTAAAGAGGACAATGATGAATCTGGGGGATAGGTACTATATAATGCATGGAGAAGGAAAAAGGTAAGGTAAAACATATGCGGACAATAGAAGCATCTAAGACTTCGAATTTTTTAAGAAAGGTGTTTATAATGTGATTATTGAAAGAGTAGGGTGTTTAGTTATAATATTGTATGTTTTAACTATGTGTCTACCTAGTTTCCAGATCTGTAATCAGAGCATAGCTCTAGTTAATGTTGTTGCCACATGTTAATGTTACCACAACTTGTAAAGTGCAACAGCTGCCCCAGGAAAGGGGTGACCTGGTGCTGACAGCAGAGCAACTGACAGGTTCAGATGGCGCAGATGCAAGGGCTACACTGCAGGACCAGGCGTGTTTTAATGGCCTTCCTGAATAGTGCAGTTGCATTAGCCATGGGATTAGAACTTTCCAACCGAATGACCTAAAAGAGTGATAAAAACCCAGCCACATAGCAGGGATAGGCCGCAGACTGTGCACATCAGGGGTTGTCCTTCTGTGGAGGATGGGTTGCTCCGCAGCACATCCCCGAACCGCAGAGCCAAAGTACATGCACAGTAGGAGTTGTCCACCTTTGGATGGTGAGGACAGAGCCTGGCAGGAGTGTATGCTTGGAATAAATGTTGTTATCCTGCATACAATCATCCCTCATACCATCACCCCGCATTTTTCACAACGCAAATGTAATTACTACATAATACCATTACCGCGCAAACTTTCACTCTGCATATTAAGTTACCACGCATGCCTTAACAACGCAAAGGCATGCGTGGTGAAGGCATAAACTGTATAAAAGTGATTTTCCTTAATATATATATATAAAAACAGAATATATATATATATATATATATATATATATATATATATATATATATATATATATATATATTTTCTTTTTATGGGGGTGGGGCAGATTTACAAGCCCCGTACACCACATTTGCGCCACCGTTGCACCTTTGTGATGCAGCAGTGTCGCAAAGCCAACGCCATGCTGCGGGGTATTTACAATGGGAAGCATCTAGGGAGATGTGTCACGCTGTAAAGCCCTGTGCCACATGTGGGCGTTCAGGCACGGGGGGTGGGGGGGGCGTTCAGACGCAAGAACACCTCCTAAAAGTGGCTGAGTGAAATCTACAAGATTTTACTCAGTCACTTTTACGGCCATGCTGCCTCAAAATCCTGCGCCTGCTTGAAGCAGGCGTAAGGATTGGCGGAGCATGTTAGGCATAGGGGCACCCGAGCATTGCTGGAGCTGCGCCGCGCTTGTGACGCAACTCCAGCAATGTGCCTCCTTTATGGCATCAGATGCGTCACGCATTTGTCTAGTCTCGCCCCATGGTGCACCACATTGTAAATGCGGCGCATCCATGGTGGCGCAAGAAGTGTCTGCTGTGACGCAAAATAACTGCCGCATCCCTGCTGATATGCAGGCATGCGCCAGTTATTGTAAATCAGCCCCACAATATATATTTACGAATATTTTTTTATATATTTATTTTATATCTATACTTCAGCTCTCATTCCCAAAATTTAAGAGAAATAAGCACTCACAGGTGACGTTCACTAAGGATCTTTATTCACACCAAACAAACGCCTTTTGTCCAATGCGTTTCGGGCTTGCCTTGATTCTTCAGATACTATCCATGAGGAAGGGCGCACACCCGAAACTCGTTGGACAGGAGGACGAGTGACTATTATGCCCGTGGTAGCTGCTTTTGCCTTTCAGCATGTCCTGCCTGCGTGTGCTGTCCCACCGAGGGGTAACTCTTTTTCTGACATTTATTGTGGCTGACCCAGTCACGGGGCAGCACCGCCCTTAAAATCTGAGCAGGTCGGCTGCTACTTATTTGAGGCCCTGGGCAATGGCGGCTCTATAGAGTCATTGTTTCCTCTAAGGGATAAAATCTTTATTGTTGTTATCAATGGCAACGACCCACATGGGTAAAGATTTTGTGAACTACCAGTCCCAGAATGCAAAATAATGCAAATTACTCACCTGAGTTTTATCTGTGCAATGGAAATAAATGAGGGTATACACTGGTAACAATTGCTTGCCTTGATTCTTCAGATACTGTCCATGAGGAAGGGCGCACGCCCGAAACGCGTTGGACAGGAGGACGAGTGAGGATTATGCGTGTGGTAGCTGCTTTTGTGTTTCAGCATGTCCTGCCTACGTGTGCTGTCCCACCGAGGGGGTAACTCTTTTTCTGACATATATATATATATATATATATATATATATATATATATATAACCCTAAACCCACTGTTAGATTTGGGGGTCTCTAGTTGGCACAGGTAGGTACTTGTGACAAATAGGGACCCTTGCCTCTAGTCAGGGTAAGGAGGTACACTACTAAAATAACCCTTGCTCACCCCCTTGGTAGCTTGGCACGAGCAGATAGGCTTATCTGAGAGGCAGTGTGTAAAGCATTTGTGACCACATACAGTATCCCAGTGACAACACTACAGATGGACACCACACAGTTGTATATTAAAAATAAGTATTCTTTATATAGATTTACCACAAGACCATAAACGACAAAAACACACAATACTATACTTAAGATGATAGCTTTAGCTTAATTCACTTCAGTTCTTAAGATGCGACACTTTGCGTCAATGTACCTTACGATGCATTGCGCTTCCACAACAAGCAATGTTGCAACGATGGAAATATGTCAAAGTTCTGGTGCAAAGAAATAAAGACGTGAAGATTTTCCATATGCGGCAGGCTTCTCCGATGATGCGAGAAGTCTCGATTTGATGCGTCAGCTGCAGCGGCTACACCCTTGTTCAGCGATGCGACGGCAACAGCTTCAGCTGAGACACTCTTCTCCGACGTTTGCGAGAAGCTTCCGTACGAGGCAACAACTACAGCGGCGACATCTTTGTTCAGAAATGCGACGGCGCGCTTCTCCGGGAGATGCGAGGCACTTACCTCGAAGCAGTGCAATATGACAGCTCCAGTGGCGACACCATTGTTCAGAAGTGCAACAGCAGCAGCAGTGACGGCTACACGCTTCTTCCTCGTTGGAAGACACTTCTCTCGATGCGGTGCAATACGACAGCCACAGCGGCAACATCCTTGTTCAGAAATGCAACGGCAGCGGCGGTGACACGCTTCCTCCTTGTTGCGGGATGCTTCTCTCGATGCAGTGCAATACGACAGCTACAGCGGCGACACCCTTGTTCAGAGATTCGACGGCAGCAGCAGCGACACGCTTGTTCCTCGTTGAGTCGCGCTTCCAGCTCCTTGCAACACGCAGTCCATCAGAAGGCCCAAAACAGCAGCAGGCACTTCCAAAGAACTCTGGGGAGCTGGGGTTTGAAGTCTGAAGTCTGTTGTCCATGAGAATTCAGCAGGAGGCAAGCTCTTTTCCAAGGCCTTGGAGATACTTCACAAGTTGAAAGTAAAGCACACAAAGTTCTTTCTCCTCTCTTTGGCAGTCAGGCAACCACTGCAGGCCAATCCCCTAAGCAGCACTTCAGCTTAGGAATAGTCTCTCCTCAAGTTCTTCAGGTTCCTCTTCTCAGCAGAGGTTTCTTCTTGTAGTCCAAAGTGATCTAATTTCTGGGGATCAGGGTCCCAATATTTATACCCCAAAATCCTTTGTCCTTTGAGGGCAGAGGGGCCTTTGCCCAGTCCAAACCAGTTCTGTACCACTCTATTTACATGACTCCTTCTTTCCTTTCACAGTGCAGGGCAGAAACATCAGACACCCCACAGGAAGGTGAAGCCAGCATTATGAAGGGAATGCACAGCCCTGGAGCACTTTGTTGACATGATTCCTTCTATTCTTTCACAGTGCAGGGCAGAGACATCAGACGCGGTGGAGACAGCACTGTGGGAGGCAGGCACTGTCCTATTCAGGTCCCAGGTGCAACTACTCCCCCTCATCTAGACGCATATCTCTCTATTCACCACTGGGCAGACTCACCCTGTCTCCTGGAATTCCCCAGCCCTGTCACTCAAACTCCAGACAAGGAATACACAACCTAGCAGAGGCAGTCCTGGATAGTTAGACAAGAAAATACCTACTTCCTAAAAGTGGTATTTTTAAACACAGAATGGAAAAAAACAAATTCACTATAAAATATGTATTTTATCATTCTGAGTTCAGGCATACTAAACTAAAATTGTTCCATGTTCCCTGAGTCAGTTAGGATTATAAAATGTAATAATCTACTGCCCATTCTGGCCTATAGAGAAAAGTAGCCTTGCAATAATGAAAAACGAAAATGGCTGTAATTCACTGTTAGGACATGCCACCCACATCAGGGCTTGTCCTACCTTATACGTACAATGCACCCTGTCCTTGGGCCTACCATAGGGTGTCTGATATGAAGAAAAGGGAAGGTTTAGGGACTGGCAAGTGGGTGAACTTGCCCAATCAGCATGACAGTATCAGACTGCACACAGGCTCTGTAATGGTTGGCCTTAGACACATTTTACAAGGCTGCTTCTGTGGGAGGCAATTAGTGCTGCAAGCTCACAAGCAGCATTTGGTTTACAAGCCCTGGGCACACTCAGTGCACTGTAGTAGGGTCTGACCAGTAAACCACATCAGTCAATCATGGAATCACTAATTCATACATCAATTTACAATAGGGAGAGCATATGCACTTTAGCACTAATCAGCAGTGGTAAAGTGCCCAGAGTCATAAAATATCCAACAACAGGTAAGAAAAAATATAAGAGGAAGGCAAAAAGTTCAGGGATGACCCTGCAAAAAGTCCAACACCCACCCTAAACCCAAAAGTACCCCTGCACCCCAAAACCTAATCCCACTGTGAACCCTAAAAATACCCCCTACACCCCAAAACCCTATTCCACCCTGACACCTAAAATTACCCCTGCACCCCAAAACCTAAACGCACAATGAACCCTAAAATTACCCCCTTCACCCCTAAAATTACCCCTGCACCGCAAAACCTAAACGCACCCTGAACCCCAAAAATATCCCAGCACCCCAAAACCTAAACGCACACTGAACCCTAAAATTACCCACTACACCCCGAAACCCTAACCCACGCTGAACCCTAAAAATACCTCAGTACTCCAAAACCTAAACACACCCTGTACTCTAAAAATTCCCCAGCAGCCCAAAACCTTTATATATATATATATTCTATTTATTCTATCTTTTGCAGTGCCATCATCCCCCTTCACAAAAGTGAAGGGGGGTGATGGCACTGCAAAAGATAGAATAAATCGTTACACTGTTAAACTGTGGGAGTGCTGCGTGTTATTTGCTACTTGCAACTTGGTGGAGGAATATATATATATATATATATATATATTTATATATATATATATATATATATTTACTGAAAAAACCATAGGTTTCAGACATGTTATATTACATCATTCATGACATGGTCAGTGACATCACTGATGACATCTCAAATGACATCACTGATGACATCATCCAGTGAATGTGGTTTGGTTCGATATTTAAATATGTATTATATATTACCTACTGGCGGTCGCCAGTAGGTATATATAGTTAGGATTTTTTTCCTATGGGATTTTTGAAAATTCTATGTCAAATAACTTTGGCGTTTGTGGACGGAATTGGCTGAAATTTTCAGGACAATGGCACATTTTGTTTCTGAGCAGCCCCTGAAAATTGGGGGGGGGTTCGTCCAGGGGGGGTCGAGAAAAAAGGGGGGTCCCAAAACGTGTTTTTAACATTGAGTTTTCCATAGGGCGGTTGGCCTCACTTTTAGCCCGAACGGCTGAATGGATTTGCACGAAACTTGGCAAAATTGTAGGGACTGGTAGCCCGATGTGCCTTTTGTAGGTCTCAATATATGTGCTACAGTGGATTTTGAGAAATTAACGTTTAAAAAAAGATATATATCTGTAACAGCGGACCGGGCAGCGCTCCAGTACGCGTACTTTTCGCGCAACGGAGCTTTGTGAAGCAAAGCTGATTGGTTCTCCGGCGTCTGTAAACATTCCAAACAGTCCGTAGCGGCCGCCATCTTGTCTCTCGCTAGGATCGAGAGACAAGAGGAGGCCAAAGCAAAGGGGCAAATGACCATAAGGGGGCATAGTAGATCCTCGCTGACCCCCTAGGTTTGATGTGGAGGTTTTAAAAGGGCCCCGCGGGGCAAAAAAAAAAAATAATAATAATAATCGAACGGCTGAATGGATTTGCACGAAACTTGGTAAAATATTAGGGACTGGTAGCCCGATGTGCCTTTGCTAGGTCTCAATATATGTGCTCCAGTGGATTTTGAGAAATTAACGTTCAAAAAAAGATATATATCTGTAACAGCGCTCCGCTTCGCGTAACGGAGGTTTGCAAAGCTGATTGGTCATTCTGTCACTGGGCTATAGTTGGGCTACATCTGGCTGATATTTGGGCTACATTTGTTTTTTTTGTCTCTGGCGGCCATCTTTGGGCTACATTGGGCTACATTGGGCTTCATTGGGCTTCATTGGGCTACATTGGGCTACATTTGGGCTCCAACATATATATAGGCCAATGTAGCCCAATATATATTTTTCAAAGTTGATTTTCGTAAAAACCACTGGAGCATATATCTTGAGACATAGCAAAGGCACATCGGGCTACCAGTCCCTACAATTTTGCCAAGTTTCGTGGAAATCCATTCAGCCGTTCGAGCTAAAAGTGAGTCCAACCGCCCTATGGAAATGAAGGAAATGAATGGGTAATTTGTAATTAGCAAATAGCTCATCGCAAACTAGGAATGGTAAAGAATCGCTATTTATTCCTTAAAGTTCGCTATTTAGGAAATGCAAAAAACTTTGATGATACATATGGCGGTTCATCTCTAACAAGATAAGAAGCATAGGGATAGATTTATGATGACTGGCGCATCACCAGGGATGTGTTAGTCATTCTGTGCCGCTGTTCCGTCACCTATGGTGTGCTGCATTTACAATGCGGCGCATCATGGGGCAAAAACAGCACAGATGCGTGATGTATCTGTGCCGTAAAGGTGGCGCATTGCTGGAGTTGTATCGCAAGTGTGATGAAGCTCCAGCAAGGGTCGGGGGTGCCCCTGTCGCAGGGTTTCTGTTCTCACACAGAACTGTGGACAGAGGATTGGAACCTCGGCGAATTAGGGTGCCCCAAAACTCACCTTAGTAATCAAAAACCCCTTAGCAAGCTAGGTACAGTGTCACATTGGATATAACAAACTCTCAATGTTTAGACAATCCAGAATATGAACTTATAGTACCTCAGGATACGTGGAACTCATGAACAGTCGGTCGTTATATATTTCTTAGAAACCAGAACATGGAGTTAAGAAGAACACATGTGTATTTGAAATGTTTATTTACTAATGCCGTCTTCTCAGGCGTAGTATCTTAGATAATACAAGTACACATATTATCAGTAGCAAAATTACCAGCATAGTTACTAGTACATAAAAAGCGAATGGTGACAGTATGTTAACATGCTGTAAATGAATAAGAGTTAGCAACACTTATAAGCAGCCACGGGCCGTGGAGGGAGTTACGGTGGGGCAGGGAGGCGGGGAGGGGGAGGGGCAGGGTGGAGAGGGCTCCACCCTGCCCCTCCCCCTCCCCGCCTCCCTGCCCCACCGTAACTCCCTCCACGGCCCGCGGCTGCTTATATCTCACCCTCCCTAATACACATATTATATTATTTGCTAAGAAGGTCTGTTTGTGTTGGTTTAGGGCGTGCCCATACTTTAGTGTCTTAGATTTGAAGGAATCACATCAGCATACACCAGCTCTCTCTTCATGTGAACCGCATCAACTGTTGTGTATGTGTGTTCGGCAAAGCAATATAAAACCCGCCTCATGCCCAGAATTGGCAGAAGCTGCACTTATGTTATGAGTATGAAGTCGTGGAGATCAGACCTCATAACAATTCTGTATCGTGTTGTTCTTGAAACTTCAGCACTCGCTGTACAGATATAGTTTAACAAGCAAAGCAGATAGTAGAGCAATAACATATTATTCTCATGTAAACCACGATGAACTACTAGGTTGAAAGCTAAAGCAACAACTAAGTGTCGTGTGCAGAAGTTGCAAAAAAGGAAAAATGGCGTTTAAACCGGTAATGAGCCCATGCTAACTTAACACGGTGTAAAGATATCCAGGACCTAGATGACACCTCCCCATGATCCGGAAACGAACTGAATAAGATAATAGAAGTGCCATCTCATGAGAGCATATTGCAACTTTATATGTGGACGGTCCGCAAGGTAAAACATTAAAAACTAGGAAAATTTAATGCTAAAGAAAAATAAAACAGCCAAGTACTTTATCGAGTCTTAAGCCAATAGGCAAGCTAAATAATAAAAACTTGACAAATAAGTCAATGAATTGTCAATGAAATGCTAGTACTCAGCATATCAAACATGAAAAAGGTCTATGACATAACTGTGTATGCAAAATAAGCTGCAACAGCCTCCAATAGGAAGTCACCGTCTTCATCCGAAAAGAGTTCAGCCATCCAATTTAAAAGCGGAAAAGAACATACGTGCTCTCCCAGCACCGGATCCTCTATCACCATCAGAGGACAGCTCGGTGGGTTTTCAAGAAAGCTCTGTTCCAAGAAAGACTGTGTTGCCGCCAGTAAATTCCAGGGACCAATTAGTCAATGCATCAATGCCACAGCCCTAATCCTTTCGCCACGACAAACCAACTCGTGAGTAATGATAGGAGTCATCAGCTGATTAAAGTCGACGTCAGGAGAAACCGGTCCGCAGAGACACAAATCAATGGCCCAATCGAAATCACAGGTCAGGCAGTGAAATGCAGGCTGGACACAGGTGAAGTAGGAGAATCGAAAAGATAATCCATATGCCGTGCTTAATATCGCCAACGGCATTGTGCCATAATATTCTAGCATGCGATTGCGGAACAGGGTCAGCAGCTGCAGGGCGGGAGCTTGCACAGGAGGGACATCCATATTTAAAAATGTAAAAAAGCACAAGAGCGTCCGCTGGTAATGCAAGTAAAAATGGGAATCCACGAAGCACAGTGGAAAAAATAGAATGAAAGAAAGCAGGGATGACTCCAAAGATTTTCTCAAATGAAGTCACGAGACCACTGGTAACAACTTTAAAAAAGTGCGCCAGGGCCTTTGTGGAGGACGCGTTAAAGATAGTCCGAACCATCTTGCTGAAATGGAAAGGCGAATCAGTATTGAAAAGGGTCTGCACCTCTGTACGGGTGTTCGCTATGTGAAGCACGAAAGTTTCACGGGCCGAACTCAAGGCCACCTCTCTCTGAGACAAAAGAGCTCTTATTCTTGCCATGCCGTTGAAATCTGCTCCCAAGGTTGGTATTTGTGGCCAGATTGAAAACTCCCTATGTTCATGTGTGGGAGGAAATAGAACATTTCTGCAGCAAATAACCCGTTCACTTACTGTTACGATAAAAGGAATACTTTTAATTAACCCAGAACAATCTTCATTATTGAGCATCAAATAACTACCATTTTCCAACAACTTGAACGTGGGGATGATAGCAGGAACTGGCGTGCCTTGCAACACGCAAGCCGTATTTGGTCGGTGTTTGTTGCATGAACCGTGTAACTGTATGTGCCTACACATTAGTGAATGATCTGGCGTCTCAGTGCATTCCTCTCCATTCAGATAAACTTCTTGATCATCTTTGAAACATCTGTATGTGTATGGAAGCGACCAGACCTCATGAAGAAAAGCACTACCTAAAGGTTCATAACGACCTATTGGTATATATTTCATACAATTTGAAAACTTATATAAAGCAAAAGGCAGCGTTATTAAACCGTGGATAAGGCACGTTGCCAAAAAACCCGCAATCCTCTGCTGATGATGTCACTGAGCATGTCATGAATGATGTAATATGTGACATCATCAGCAGTGGATTACGGGTAATAGTATCTCTAGTTTACTTCCCTATAGCTGTCTTTCTTTTAACATAAGTGTCTGTTTCCTTCCCTTATACTTACTGTTCTTTTTTTTTTAAAAAAAATTTTGGTTCACTTCCGGTTCGCTTACCGGCGAGCGAACTGGGAAGCGAACTACGAGAAATAGAGGTTGGCACAGTTCCAAATATTGTACCAATTTTTTAATAACGGGGAGGTAGTTCTGAAAAGAACTTTTTTTTTATTGTTTTTGTTGTTTTATATTTTTTTTATTATTTTTCTGAACATTTTTTTACTTTTTTTGAATTTTTCTGAACAGTTTTATATTTTTTGGGGTTTTTCTTGGAGGGGGCAATGAAAACGATTCATTGTAAAGGGCTCAACAGGAGCAACAAAACAAAAAAAAAGTATTTATTATTTGGGGCGTTTCGTACAAACTTGCATATGATAGTCAATAGCTCTGTTGATCAGAGTGATGCTTCTTTCTCCGTAGCAAATGAATCCACTGCAATATACGCAGACTTGTTTTACTTCATGAAATCTCGTTTGTATATTTGGCACCATCTCCCTGCCCTCTGGTCCCGTTACTTCCGGTACAACAGATCTTCTGGCCATAATAGGGAGATTATCTAGGTCGTTACGAAACTGTGCAGCACTGTAGTTGTTAGGATGCCACCTAGTCATATGGCGATGCATTGTGTAGTTTCCGAAACTGTATTTTTTGTCGGTCCCTCTGGACAGTCTATCTTGACATATAAGGCAAGTTACGTATCTTGCATTTACTTTTTTCTGACCTTTGGGATTTTTAAAAAATTGCCAAATGAAGTTTTCTTTCCGGTGAGACGTCCTGGGCTCCTCAGGCAAAAAGTGCCTCTCTTCGTGCTCGTCGTCCTGTTCCTCTTCTTCCTCTTCTTGCTGAATTATAACTTGAGCAGGTGGTCCACTCTTCCTTGGATGTGGTGGAGGTGGTGGGGAAGCACAAGCTGAAGCTACTAAAGAAGCCATTGCTCACTGGTAACAAAGGGTCTTTCTCTCACAATGATGAAAGTCAGAGTGAGGAAAGAAGGAGGGATTTTCATCATTTGGGAAAAACAATAGTTCTCAACCAATGAAAAGTGTTCATTTTAGATTATATGACCTAGTCTTACATCATTAGGAAACCAAAAGTGAAATGAACCAATGAAAAGTGTTATTACCAAGTCACATGACCTGCTGTGTTTACGTTAAGCGCTTTGCAGGGCCTCCCGGTTTGCTTCCAGAAACCTGTGCTTTGCGACTCGGTAAGCGTACCAGTTCGCTAACGTAGCACGTCATATGACGTATCACGCGACAACGCGAAACGTCATGCGGACGGGAGGCGTCACGATGTTGTTTTCTAACGCGGCAGTTGCGGTAAAGAAACGTTTACCGGCTCGCGGTCTATTTCGCGGCATCAAGGTCAGCTAACGGGAAGCTTCCCGATTCGCGAAGCGGGCACGAAGAAAAAAAAATATTTTAAATTTTTTTTATTAATAAACATATAAAATATATTTTTGGATTTAAAGAAGAATACATTTTACAGCTACAGATATTAGCTGTTAAAAAACCAATGAAATTCACTGAAAAAACCATAGGTTATAGACCATATATAGTTAGGAATTAGCATTTACAAAACCTTGAAAATTCACTGAAAAAACCATAGGTTATAGACCATATATAGTTAGGAATTAGCATTTAGAAAACCTTATTTTACTCACACAAAACCATTGAAATTCCATATATAGTTAGTTGCACTAACTATATATCGCGCACCTGCAATCCACTGCTGATGATGTCACATATTACATCATTCATGACATGGTCAGTGACATCACTGATGACATCACTGATGACATCTCAAATGACATCACTGATGACATCACTGATGACATCTCAAATGACATCACTGATGACATCATGACACACCAATACCAGTTACTACATACGCACTCACTGATTCCTACGTCTACACACACATTCACTCATTCACCCATACAATCACTCATACATACAGTCACTCATTATTACAACACTATCATATGCACTCATACACCTATGCAGACAGTCACACACTGCCACTCATCCATGGAGTTACTCACACACCAAGTCAGTCCTGTAAAGAATCAATCACACTTCCATTTCTTCATCTATACAGTTAAACACAGAACACCATACTTCAGTGACATCACTGATGACATCA
>NC_136063.1:1500026212-1500108712 GCF_964261635.1 Lissotriton helveticus | reverse complement strand
ACAACAAAAGAGGTAGTGCCATCTAATTGCAATCACAGACTAAAATGGCATAAGGTTGCATGTCAGGAGGATGTACTGACTAGTATTAGAGAGTCAGTTGAACTCAAGAGCATAGAACTCTCATCGCTCAACACCGCCCAGGGTAATGAGCAGGGTTTCCAATTGAGTGAATCTTACAGGAGTTTAATAACGAAATTGGGCTCTTTTTATTGCTAGGGAGGCCCCGGACGGGCTCCTGAAGTCAGCCGAGCAAGGAGAGGTTCCCCGGGTACCACGGAACCCCCGTCCCAGGCCTTTGGCAGTGCGGCAGGCCAGGGGGACAGGGCCCTAGGCCCGAGCACCCGACCCGGGGCCCGGCTGGGCCCCTGCTCCCTACCGGGAGCCCGGAGGCACAGGGGACACCTCCCCAGGCCCTCCCTGACCCCATCCAGGGCTTCCTGCCATGCTGCAGGCCCAGGGACGGACCCGGGGCTGGGGCGGCATCCTGGCCCATCCAGCTGTCGGCTGAGGACCGCTAGGCCGAGAGGGGTTCCAGAGTACCTTGTCCCTAGTAATCCGGAGGTAGGCTACCCCTCTTTCTGGGAACAAGTGCGCACCGCGAAGCTCAGGGGACACTAGGCGTGAATGTGCCTGACCTCCTGGAGCCCTCGCTGGGATCCGGGAGGCAAATGGCACCTCATCGGGACTTCCAGGGAAGTCCGGCCATCTGGTCGCCTCATAGGAAAGCATTGCAGGCGACCAGATGTCCGAGGCGATCTGGACGACCAGATGGCCGGGCACGAAAGGGAAGCCGCCCTGACTCTCCGGACCCCGTGCCGGGCACCGTCCTGGGCACCCTGCCACACGGCCCTCAGGGGCGACCAGATGGCCGGACTTCCCTGGAAGTCCCGATGAGGTACCATTCGCCTCCTGGATCCCAGCCGGGGCTCCAGGAGGTCGGGCACATTCGCGCCTAGGGTCCCCTGAGCCTCGCAGTGCGCACTTATTCCCAGAAAGAGCGGTAGCCTTCCTCCGGATTACTAAGCACAAGGTACTCTGGGACCCCTCTCATCCTAGCGGTCCTCAGCCAGCAGCTGGACGGGCCAGGATGCTCCCCCAGCCCTGGGTCCGTCCCTGGGTCTGCCGCGTGGCAGGATAAGGTCCGGGAGGGCCCGGGCCTGGGGTCCCCGTCCCAACCGGCATGCCGCACTGCCCGGGATGGCAGGGGTTCCGTTGTGCCCGGGGAGCCTGGCTGGGTTCAGGAGCTCCGGACGGGGCACTGTCCTGGGTCCTGCCGCGTGGCAGGGTGCCCGTGACGGGGTCCGGAGGGCCCGGGAAGGCTTCTCCTGCACCTCGGGGCCTGGGAACCCCGGTGGGGTCCAGGGGCCCCGCTGGGCCCCAGGTGAGGTGCTCCGGCCCAGGGCCCTGTCCTCCGGCCTAGGGCCCTGTCCCCCAGCCTGCCGCACTGCCATAGGCCCGGGGCGGGGTTTTGTGGTGCCCGGGGAGCCTCCCCATGCTTGGCTGCCTTCAGGAGCTCCGTCCGGGGCCCCTGAGGGCCCCTGGGAGGGTGGCCTCCCCAGCCAGGGTCCGTCCTGGGTCCTGCTGCTTGGAAGGGTGCCTGGGACAGGGTCCGGAGGGCCCGGGGTAGGCTTCCCCTGCGTCTCCAGGCCTGGGAGCCCTGGCTGTGTCCAGGGGCCCTGCCGGGCCCCAGGTTGCATGCTCGCGCCCAGGGCCCTGTCCCCCCGGCCTGCCGCACTGCCAAAGGCCCGGGACGGGGGTTCCGTGGTGCCCGGGGAGCCTCCCCTTGCTCGGCTGGCTTCAGGAGCCCCGTCCGGGGACCCTGAGGGCCCCGGGGAGGGTGGCCTCCCCACCCGGGGCTCCGTCCTGGGTCCTGCCGCGCGGAAGTGTGCCCGGGACGGGGTCAGGAGGGTCAAGGCTGCTTCCCTTTCGTGCCCGGCCATCTGGTCGCCCAGATCCCCTCGGCCATCTGGTTGCCCGGATCCCATCGGCCATCTGGTCGTCCGCAATGCTTTCCTATGGGGCGACCAGATGGCCGCACTTCCCTGGAAGTCCCGATGAGGTGCCATTCGCCTCCCGGATACCAGCGAGGGCTCCAGGAGGTCGGGTACTTTTGCGCCTTGGGTCCCCTGAGCCTCGCGGTGAGCACTTGTTCCCAGAAAGAGGGGTAGCCTTCCTCCGGATTACTAGGGACAAGGTACTCTGGGACCCCTCACGGCCTAGCAGTCCTCAGCCGGCAGCAGGCTGGGCCAGGATGCCGCCCCAGCCCCGGGTCCGTTCCTGGGCCTGCCGCGTGGCAGGAAGCCCTGGATGGGGTCCGGGATGGCCCGGAGAGGCGTCCCCTGCGCCTCAGGGCTCCCGGCTGGGGCCAGGGGCCCCTCTGGGCCCCAGGTCAGGTGCTCCAGCTCTGGGCCCCGTCCCCCAGCCTGCCGCACTGCCAAAGGCCCAGGACGAGGTTACGTGGTGCCCGGGGAGCCTCCCCTCTCTCAGCTGGGTTCAAAAGCTCCGTTCAGGGCCCCTGAGGGGCCCCGGGGAGGGCAGCCTCCCCACCCGGGGCTCCGTCCTGGGTCCTGTCGCGTGGAAGAGTGCCTGGGACGGGGTCTGGAGGGCCCGGGGTAGGCTTCCCCTGCGCCTCCAGGCCTGGGAGCACCGGCTGGATCCAGGGGCCCTGCCGGGCATCGGGTCAGGTGCTCGGGGTCAGGGCCCTGTCCCCCCGGCCTGCTGCACTGCCAAAGGCCTGGGACGGGGGTTCCGTGGTGCCCGGGGAGCCTCTCCTTGCTCAGATGGCTTCAGAAGCCCTGTCCAGGTCCCCTGAGGGCCCCGGGAGGGTGGCCTCGCCACCCGGGGCTCCGTCCTGGGTCCAGCCGTGTGGCAGGGTGCCCGGGACGGTGCCCGGGACTGGGTCCGGAGGGTCCAGGCGGCTTCCCTTTCGTGCCCGGCCATCTGGTCGCCCAGATCGCCTCGGCCATCTGGTCGCCCGCAATGCTTTCCTATGGGGTGACCAGATGGCCGGACTTCCCTGGAAGTCCCGATGAGGTGCCATTCGCCTCCGGGATCCCAGCCAGGGCTCCAGGAGGTCAGGCACATTCGCGCCTAGGGTCCCCTGAGCCTCGCGGTGCACACTTGATCCCATAACGAGGGGAAGCCTTCCTCCGGAATACTACGGACAAGGTACTCTGGGACCCCTCTCGGCCTAGCGGTCCTCAGCCGGCAGCTGGATGGGCCAGGATGCCGCCCCAGACCCGGGTTCGTCCCTTAGTCTGCCGCGTGGCAGGTTGCCCTGGATAGGGTCCGGGAGGGCCCTGGCCTGGGGTTCCCGTCCCCCGGCCTGCCGCACTGCCAAAGGCCCAGGACGGGGTTACGTGGTGCCCGGGGAGCCTCCCCTTGATCAGCTGGGTTCAGAAGCTCCGTTCTGGGCCCCTGAGGGGCCCCGGGGAGGGCGGCCTCCCCACCCGGTGCTCCGTCCTGGGTCCTGCCGCGTGGCAGGGTGCCTGGGACGGGGTCTGGAGGGCCCGGGGTAGGCTTCTCCTGCGCCTCCAGGCCTGGGAGCCCCGGCTGGATCCAGGGGCACTGCTGGGCCCCGGGTCGGGTGCTCGGGGTCAGGGCCCTGCCCCCCCGGCCTGCCGCACTGCCAAAGGACCAGGACGGGTTTCCGTGGTGCCCGGGGAGCCTCCCCTTGCTCGGCAGGGTTCAGAAGCTCCGTCCAGGCGTCCCCTGCGCCTCAGGGCTCCCGGCTGGGGCCAGGGGCCCTTCTGGGCCCCGGGTCAGGTGCTCCAGCTCTGGGCCCCGTCCCCCAGCCTGCCGCACTGCCAAAGGCCCAGGACGGGGTTACGTGGTGCCCGGGGAGCCTCCCCTTGATCAGCTGGGTTCAGAAGCTCCGTTCTGGGCCCCTGAGGGGCCCCGGGGAGGGCGGCCTCCCCACCCAGGGCTCCGTCCTGGGTCCTGCCGCGTGGCAGGGTGCCTGGGACGGGGTCTGGAGGGCCCGGGGTAGGCTTCCCCTGCGCATCCAGGCATGGGAGCCCCGGCTGGATCCAGGGGCCCCGCTGGGCCCTGGTCAGGTTCTCGGGGTCAGGGCCCTGTCCCCCCAGCCTGCCGCACTGCCAAAAGCCCGGGACGGCAGTTCCGTGGTGCCCGGGGAGCCTCTCCTTGCTCGGCTGTCTTCAGGAGCCCCATCCGGGGCCCCTGAGGGCCCCGGGGAGGGTGGCCTCCCCACCCGGGGCTCCGTCCTGGGTCCAGCTGTGTGGCAGGGTGCCCGGGACGGGGTCCGGAGAGTCCAGGCGGCTTCCCTTTCCCTTTCCCTTTCCCTTGTTAGAAAGGTCAGATCTGATGCTTTCATCTGGTGGAGAAGTGTGGCTCAGTGGTTAGAGGCGGCAGACCCGGAATCTGAGATCGACCGTGGACCAGGGTTCGATTCCCCGCCTCGGCGGGTCTCGGGCTCATAAATTCCACGGTCTCGACAATTCTCGCTTCGGTGCCTACTCGACTCACGGGGTCACACTCTGCGACTCTGGGCAATAGCTTGCTTAATCTCCACATCGGCCCCTCGCGGCGGGATGCCTGGCTTTCACCTTGTGGATACCCTGCCGGGGTTTCTCACAGGGGAATACCAGGACGGGTTCCCTAAGCAAGCGCGGAGATGCCCCAGGGTAAGTCCTGCGCTATATAAGTTTCATACATTTACATTCACACATTTACATCTGTCTGCCTTTGGTATTATCTGAAGTTTTTTTTTTTCCTAGCTGTCAGCCAAGGGAAAAACCTGAGATCGTACCTGATTTTGAGCACCTTGGGCTGGGTGGAAGAACTGACTTTGCCCCCTTAAACACAAAAACTTCAAAAAGTCACCCCTGGAGGCCAGAAAAGGGTCTTAGACACTCTTGGTATGTCATCTGAGGTATACTATGGGGTTCTTGGGTCCAGAACTAGAAATGTGATGTGACTCTGAGCTCTATGGCTTATAATGGGAAAAATGAGTTTGACACCAAACACCTCAAAATGTCACAAATAGGAGTCCGACATATGCCTGGAGGCTGGAAATGAGCCCTAGCCACTCTTGTTACATCGCCTGAGATATATAATGGGGTCCTGGTGGATACAGGGACCTGAAAACAGTCATGAGGGTTGATACTGAAAATTAGCAAAACTCGCTAATAGTGAGCACTTTTAGCGAGTTTTGCTAATTTGTCAAATAGCTCAGGCTGGATATCAGAGACACCATTTGAGTGCACAGGATATAAAAACACTTGTTAGAAAGGTCAGTTCTGATGCTTTCATTTGATCTATCTACCTTTGCTATTATCTGTACTTTTTTTTCAGCTTCCAGCCAAGGGGATAACCTGATATTGTGCCCGATATTGAGCACCTTGGAATGGGTGGAAGAAGTGACTTTGCCTCGTGTTATATCACCTCAGATATATAATGGGGTCCTGATGGCTACAGGGACCTGAAAACAGTCATGAGGGTTGATACTGAAAATTTGAAAAAATTGTCAAAAAATGTTTTTTTGACAAGATTTGCTAATTTGTCAAAGAGCTCAGACTGGATATCAGAGACACCGTTTGAGTGTTCAAGACATAAATACACTTGTTAGAAAGGTCAGATCTGATGCTTTCATTTGATCTGTCTACCTTTCATATTATCAGAAGTTTTTTTTCCAGCTTCCAGCGAAGGGAAAAACCTCTGTTCGTACCCGATTTTGAGCACCTTGGGCTGGGTGGAAGAAGTGACTTTGCCCCCTTAAACACAAAAACTTCAAAAAGTCACCCCTGGAGGCCAGAAAAGGGTCTTAGACACTCTTTGTATGTCATCTGAGGTATACTATGGGGTCCTTGGGTCTAGAACTAGAAATGTGATGTGACTCTGTGCTGTATGGCTTATAATGGGAAAAAATTAGTTTGACACCAAACACCTCGAAATGTCACAAATAGGATTCCGACATGTGCCTGGAGGCTGGATAGCCACTCTTGCTATATTACCTGAGATATATAATGGGGTCCTTGTGGCTACAGGGACCTGAAAACAGTCATGAGGGTTGATACTGAAAATTAGCAAAACTCGCTAATAGTGAGCACTTCTAGCGAGTTTTGCTAATTTTTCAAATAGCTCAGGCTGGATATCAGAGACACTGTTTGAGTGTACAAGACATAAATACACTTTATGTAAAGGTCAGATCTGATGCTTTCATGTGATCTATATACCTTTGATATTATCTGAAGTTTTTTTTTTAGCTTACAGCCAAGAGAAAGACATGATATTGTACCCGATTTTGAGCACCTTGGGCTGGGTGGAAGAAGTGACTTTGCCCCCTTAGACCTAGAAACTTCCAAAAGTCACCCCTGGAGGCCAGAAATGGCTGCCCATAGACACTCCTGCCATGAAATCTGAGGTATACTAGGGGGGCCTGGGGTCAATACCTAGAAATATGACCTGACTCTGAGGACTTAGAATGGAAAAATAAGTTTGACCCCAAACACCTCGAAATGTTACAAAAATGAGTCAAAGGTGTGCCTAGGGGCTAGAAATGGACCCTTGCCACTCTTGCTATGTCACCTGAGATGTACTATCAGGTCCTGGAGTCCACTGGAACCCGCAAACAGTCATGAGTGTTGATCAGACCAAGACCAATCCGGGCTCTTCCGGCCGCTTTGGTGACTCTAGATAACCTTGGGCCAATCACACGTTCCCGTGACGGCGACGATACATTCGGATGGCTGCCCTATCAACTTTCGATGGTACTTTCTGTGCCTACCATGGTGACCACGGGTAACGGGGAATCAGGGTTCGATTCCGGTGAGGGAGCCTGAGAAACGGCTTCCACTTTCAAGGAAGGCAGCAGGCGCGCAAATTACCCACTCCAGACTCGGGGAGGTAGTGATGAAAAATAACACTACAGGACTCCTTCGAGGCCCTGTAATTGGAATGAGTACACTTTAAATCCTTTAACGAGGATCCACGGCTTTGAGAGACACAGGTGCAAGTGTCAAAATGGTGACAAAAGATTTTGTGGCACCTGAACAAATCATACTTGGTGAGATTTACCAAGTGATCAATGCAAGCAATTTCAGATAGAGACATAATTTAAACAGCACATTGTTCCTAGTCTTGTGCTTCTTACCCATGTGAAATATCATGTATGTGTCATATTGGAAAGTAGTCAAAATGTGAAGTTGAATGTATGATGTTTTTAAATTACGTCACATGTTCGAAAAAAAATGCCTTACATTTTGTTCCATAATTCTCAAACCATACAATCTGGATCCATAATTCAAAGTGCAGCATAATGCTAACATCATGCGACAGTCATGTTTTCATTTTCATGCCTGTGCCATGCTTAGAAGTGGTGAGAATCTTTCAGTGATTAAATACATGTTTTTAAAAATTGGCCTCCAGTTTTTGCAAAATGTGTCACGTATATTGTGTCATCAGTCAAGATCCATACTAGATGGAGCTTGATTTCCAACAGTAACACATTCTATAGCATGGCCTACTACAGTGTGCCATTTTAAATGCCTGTGACTCACACACAAGGTACATACAATGCAATTTGAATCCATACGAGGTGATTTTCAATTTGCGGTCATCTGGTCGCCCCATTGAAATGGATAGGATATACTACAGAGTATGTGGTGCACTATAATTCTTGAATCGTATGAGGTACTGACTTAATTTGAATTGCAGTATGTAGCTCAGACATGTACACTTGATAGTGGCAACTCTGATGTTTGTAGCTTATAAGGACAAGGTACAAATCAAGTGTAAGCTTCAGGTAGGTTTTTCTTTTTCACTTTCATGTATGTTGAAGAACACTTTATGCTTTTGGCTATAATTCACAATATATAAATGATAGAGACATATTGTAAAGAACACTGTGTTCCTAGTCTTGTGCTACTTACCCATGTGAATTATCATGTATGTGGAATATTGGAAAGTGGTCAAAATGTGAAGTTGAATGTATGATGTTTTTCAATTACATCACATGTTCGAAAAAGTATGCCTGTACATTTTGTCCCATAATTCTGAACCCATACAATATGGATCCATAATTCAGAGTGCAGCATAAATCTAACATCATGCCACTGTCCTGTGTCCATTTGCATGCCTGTGCCATGCTTACAAGAGGTGAGAATCTTTCAGTGATTAAATGCATGTTTTAAACAAAATTGTCTCCAGTTTTTGCAAAATGTATCGGGTATATTATGTCATCAGTCATGATCCATACTAGATAGAGCTTGATTTCCAACTGCAACACATTCTATAGCATAGCCTGCTACAGTGTGCCATTTTAAATGCATGTGACTCACACACAAGGTACATACAATGCAACTTGAATACAAACGAGACGATTTTCAATTTGCGGCCATCTGGTCGCCCCGTTGAAATGGATAGGATATACTACAGAGTATGTTGTGCACTATAATTCTTGAAGCGTATGAGGTACTGACTTAATTTAAATTGCAGTATGTAGCTAGGACATTTACACTATATAGTGGCAACTCTGATGTTTGTGGCTTATAGGGACAAGGTACAAATCAAGTGTAACCTTCAGGTAGGTTTTTCGTTTTCACTTTCATGTATGTTGAAGAACACTTTATGCTTTCTGCTATAATTCACAATCTATATATGATAGAGACATAATTGAAACAGCACATTGTTCCTAGTCATGTTCTACTTACCCATGTGAAGTATCATGTATGTGGCATATTGGAAACTAGTCAAAATGTGAAGTAGAATGTATGATGTTTTTCAATTGTGTCACATGTTCGAAAAAGTATGCCTTACATTTTGTCCCATAATTCTAAAACCATACAATCTGGATCCGTAATTAATTCAAAGTGCAGCATAAAGCTACTATCATGCCACTGTCCTGTGTTCATTTTCATGACTGTGCCATGCTTAGAAGTGGTGAGAATCATTCAGTGATTAAATGCATGTTTTTAAAAATTTCCCTCCAGTTTTTGCAAAATGTGTCACGTATATTGTGTCATCGGTCATGATCCATACTAGATAGAGCTTGATTTACAACTGAAACACATTCTATATCACAGTCTACTACAGTGTGCCATTTTAAATGCATGTGGCTCACACACAAGGTACATAAAATGCAATTTGAATCCATATGAGGCGATTTTCAATTTGCGGCCATCTGGTTGCCCCATTGAAATGGATAGGATATACTACAGGGTATATGGTGCACTATAATTCTTGAAGCGTATGAGGTACTGACTTAATTTAAATTGCAGTATGTAGCTAAGACATGTACACTTTATAGTGCCAACTCTGATGTTTGTGGCTTATAGGGACAAGGTACAAATCAAGTGTAAGCTTCAGGTAGGTTTTTCTTTTTCACTTTCATGTATGTTGAAAAACACTTTATGCTTTTGGCTATAGTTCACAATCTATAAATGATAGAAGCATAATTTAAACAACACTGTGTTCCTTGTCTTGTGCTACGTACCCATCCGAAGTATCATGTATGTGGCATATTGGAAAGTTGTCAAAATGTGAAGTTGAATTATGATGTTTTTCAATTGTGTCACATGTTCGAAAAAGTATGCCTTACATTTTGTCCCATAATTCTAAAACCATACAATCTGTATCCATAAGTCTAAGTGCAGCATAAAGCTACTATCATGCCACTGTCCCGTGTCACTTCTCATGCATGTGGCATGTTTAGAAGTAGTAGGAATCATTCCCTGATTCCATTCATATTTTTAGAATGCTGCCTCCAGTTTTGGGAAAATGTGTCACATATATTGTGTCATAATTCATGATCCACACTAGATAGAGCTTAATTTGCATCTGCAACACATTCTATAGCATAGCCTACTACAATATGATAATTTAAAGGCATGTGGTCGACACAGAAGGCACACAAAATGGAAGTTGAATCCATATGAGGCAATTTTCAATTTCCGGCCATCTGGTCGCCCAATTACAATAGATAGGATATAATACATAGCAGTATGTGCCCTATAATTCTTGAAGCATATAAGTTAAAGACTTAATTCCAATTGCAGATTGTAGCTAAGAAATGTACGCAGTATCGTACCAATACTTATGCATGTGGCCCACATAGAAAGTACATGAAATGGAAGTTGAATCCATACGAGGAGATTTTCAATTTCCGGCCATCTGGTCACCCAATTCCCAAAGATTATTGTTAATAATTTAGTGTGTTTTTATGCTATTTATATAATAATGGATGAAACAGTTTCTTAACATGTGCATAATGAGATAGTAAATAGAAAATAATGAAAATGTATTGGTAAAGCGTATTTTGGTAGACTTTAAAAATCCCCATTGAAATACACATGCATCACCAATGCTGCAGTGAAAATAACACATAGAGATGTTTTTTCTTTTGTTTATGAAGCCTAATGTGAAGGCAAGTCACACCTATGTTTTACTTTGAAAAATTCTCTTTCCTAAAATGTATGGCTTTACCTTGTTTTTTTAAAATAGCTAACAAAACAATTGCGAAAGTCGCTTATAAAATAGTGAGTGTAAATGCTATTTTGTTTTTTTTTTCAGCTTGAGGTTCATTTTAATATGAGTCTTAATTTGATGTATCACTTGCCCTAGTAAACAATTCCCAAAGTCTATTTTTTCCATTTTTCCCAAGCTCAATGATAAAAACATGCATCACCAATGATGCAAATAGTCAATTCCGAATATTCAAACAGCAATAAAAAATTAAGAGAAACAGATATTTGAAAAATTCCTTTTGTTTATGTGGCCTTATGTCCAAGGCTTCCAACAAGAGCATTTTTTTGAAAATCGGGTGATTTAAAAAAAAGTCTGCGAACCTTTTTTTCTCTCTAAAAAAAGTTTAAACAACTGCATTTTAGTGTAAAAAAGTGACCGTACAATATTTTTTCACCAAATAAAGTTATTTTTGACTCAGAATACTCGTAGGCTTCAGGTCAATGTGTTTTGGTTTGGGGGAGGGCGCCCAGGGGAAAAAACACCTTTGGGGAAAATGCATCACTGGTGCTGCTCGCTAGAAAAAATGGTACCCCAATATTTTTTTCTGAAAAAG
Source organism: Lissotriton helveticus (assembly GCF_964261635.1). Taxonomy (NCBI): domain Eukaryota; kingdom Metazoa; phylum Chordata; class Amphibia; order Caudata; family Salamandridae; genus Lissotriton; species Lissotriton helveticus. The sequence goes on along the minus strand of NC_136063.1, from coordinate 1,500,097,677 downwards.
GGGGGTGCATATGAAAGAGGGCGTCAAAATATTATGGACCTTAAATCATTCCATCATCATTCCTGGGATGATTTAAGGTCCTGGTTCCATAGCTGTATGGTTGATACTACAATCTACAGTGGGGTGATATTTTCCTGATCAGCTGGTACGAGTGGACATGGCTGGTTGAGGTTCCCTATATAAAGATGTCCAACACTGGTGCGGTGACCGAGTGGTGAACCCTGATGAATCTGCCATAAAATCTATTGTGCAGTGAAACATGTCGGTTACAGGTAGTGGTATGCGACAGTAAGCTACCATCCTTTTTAATTCACCAGCACACACTAGAGTTAGTAATAAAGTTGTACAATTGGTGTGTCTGTTGATTTTACTCTCACTTCTCTGTGTTTGTCACAGCAGGGAGCTATCCATTTAGCTTCTTGTTCAGCACCTATCTGTTTGCACAATTTGTTTTGGACACATTTCTTTTCGGAAAAGGAATGGCAACCGATGATGAGAAAGGGGCATAGAATTGGTAACATCTGCCAAGTTCCCCGAGGGTTGTTCGCCCATGAGGTGCCTTCCTTTCCACCACACAATTTTTATTATTTATCGTTCAAGTGTAGGTGGATGGACTGTCTCAGTAGGGCAGACATCACTGGATATGTCGAGTTGAACTCTGCCCAGAAACTCCTGCTTGCAGTTACAAACAGTGTTTTGTTGTGGACAGTGAGGCATTAGAGAACACACACCTAACTATCAAATAAGAAGGGGTGTCGCTCTGGAATTTAAATAGTACATTTTCCAGGCAAATTGCGTTCTTATGTCTACTAGACGATTGCCCTAAGGACCTCCCAGACATCCCCTTGCAGGCAGGTGGAGTCAGTGACTGCACCTGCCTGCAAGAGGATCTCTAGTCCCCCTTCTAAGTGCAGGTGGGTTGCCGCCCGCACAGTGAAATATAAAGTGGCTGTTTCAAAGCCACCCAGTATTTCACTTAAACGCTCTGCCACCCAGAGCAGCACAAGTTTGCGGCTGCCCTGGGGGCACCACATTCTATGTTATAGGGCGCAATTTCTCTGTGTGCAACCGGCGTATCTGTTTTAAGGTGTGCCAGGTGCAAAAAGGGAAAGTGCACCCTAATACATAAAATGCCCCTGGGGCGCTGAGTTTACAAAGCAAGTTTGTTGTGGAGGAAGCAGCGTTATTCTCTACAGGCCAGCAGTTTGCCGGAAATGCATATGAATGTTTGCCTGTTGAGCAGCACAATATGTCAGTTGTATCACTGTTCATTTTTAGTGGGTTAGGGCCAAGCCAGGTGGAGATGTCTCACCTCCATTTTTAGATGCTTTCAAGTGAAGATTACATTGTGAGAAGTTGGCCTGGTATATGATGTTCACTATCCTAGTGAGCACCTTGCACCAGTCCAAACAACCCTTATGGTGATGGTTGTAAAGTCAACCTTATAGACCAGCTATCCTAGGGGTAGCATGGACAAAAGCAGTCTTAGGCTAAACTCAAGAGGGCATGTGAAGCCAGCTGTTTTACCATATGCAAACCTTTTAATACCAAATGAAAGGACACCACACAGGTTATATATTCAAAATATATATGTATTTATTACGCAATAAATCCCCTTAACTCTTTATGAGCACAGGAGCACAAGCGTATAACAAGAAACTTAATATAGCATACAAAAGTTGCACAAATATGGATAGGCCCTGGTGGCCCTTAAAACCATATACTAAAATTGTGGTATAAGAACCACGTCACGAACAATGGTATGGCCTAGGGCCTTGGGAATCGCTGGGGCTACACTGGACTAACAGCAGTTAGGACGTAGGAGGCCTACAGGATGCGGGTGCAGTGTCTAAATGCACACGCGTGCACCAATAGAAGTCAATGGGTGCGTAAAGTTAGTAAGTTGCAGATTTGGAAGTCTTCCGACTGAACTAGAACTTAACCACTTAAAACTAGGACACTAGGGATGTAAATCTCTACAGGAGCACCGAAGTACTCGCGTTACCTCACCCACAGGAAACGGGTGCATAGGTGTCAAAGTGTGTCGGGTTTCGTCGTGGAGTTCTATGGAGCCTTGGAGAAAAGATGCTGCAGAGGGGACAGAGTCTGGGTCACTAGCCAGTGACCAGGAAGGAACCAGGAAGGAACCAGGCGATGTTGGGTTGCGATAAGGTGATGTTGTGAAGCTTGTCTCCGCTGCCACATGGACCAGGAGGTGTCGACGACAACCAGGAGGTGGACACAGTCTGTACCACAAAGGCTCTCGCTGTCGGCAGTATTGGTTCTCGATTCGGAGTCAACAGGCCATGGTAAATGCAACCCATGCAGGAATCAAAGATGGCTTCTGGATCAGACCAGTAAGGTCTGAAGGGCTGCTCCTTTTCAGGAGAGCAAGGGCCAGTCTGGAGCAACCACACCAGCATTGAAAATTCAAAGGTTCATTGTCGCAGAGGCCACTAGCCAACGGGCAAGTGACCAGACAGATGCGTCAAGCAGGAAAATGCAAAAGGGCCCCAAGCAGCACTCGGTGAGTGTGGAGAGGTGATCTTTGGTGCAAAAGCTGCTTGGGGCTGGGGCTTCTCAATTCCCAAAGCACAGCTTTGAGCATGCCTCGGAAGCTGCATAGGAAGCACTTCGCTGGCTTTACAAGATGGCCGGTCCCACGTCTCAAGTCGCCTCCACGGGTCTCAGCTTTGCTGTGGCTGTGGATAGGGCTGTTGGATGTCTGGAAATCTGGTTCTTGTTGGTCTCTGTTGTTCGAGCTTCAGCAGGAGCAACAACAAAGCAAACCTTTGAGCGCTTGATGGTGCCTGCTTGCACAGGGTGGTCACTCCTAGACCACAAGGGAGATTCTTCAGTCTTCTACGTCGAGTAGGATGTCTAAGGGTTCAGAGTTCTGTTTCAAAGTTTCAGTCAGGATTATCTAAATTCTATGGACACAGCTCCTACCTTTATTCCAAATCAAGGGGCTGGATTACCTGCTAGGTCCCTCCTATCGGTGGGACCCAGGAAGGGGGTGGTTACACCCCTTTCCCTTTGTCCAGTTTCGCGCAAGAGCTGGGCCTGGAGTGCCCCAGTTGGGCTATGCATGGGACACCTTGTGTGCCCCAGGCAGTGTCTAGTTTCATTCAGCCCTCCCTGCCCCAATCCACTATCTCCTGTCTGGGGTGGTGCTAGCACCTCCCTGTGACAGGAAACATTTTGTCCAGGCCTCCCCTGCCGGAGTTTCGGTAAGCAGCAGGAGGCCAGACTTGTGTCTGTGGCAACAGCATCCATTTTGTGATGCTGAGGCTCTGCTTAACTTTAACCGGGATTAAGGTTAGTAACATGTCTTCTCCCTCTAGAAGGGTGGAATGCTACTCCCGTCGCCAGAACTGGCGAGGGGGTAGTATTCCAAAGCGTATGACACCTTACACAACATGTTTTGATAAAGCCAAACCAAAGATAGCATCTAACCACGAGGATTATAATGCACTTAAGAGTATATGGTATGGCAGTATCCTAGAACAGCTATAAGGACATGGTTCCGAAAGCTGCAGACAGGCTCAGCTCATGCTAGAGCACCATCTCAGATAAAACCAAGCACTTTGCCTCCAGGATTGTTAAGGCCTGCCATAGGAGTGACTTATAGGTGCATATGTGTCCAGATATAGGTTTAGACATAGGTATACTATATCTAAGCAAGGGGTGATTACACGACCTTGCCCCAGCTGAGTGATCAGCCAGTTGTGTCAGTTTGAATGGCCCGCCAGGGGTGGCAAAAGATATGCTGCAGCCCCTGGTAGGCCTTGGATGCACCTATGCCCTGGGTACCTATAGTACTCTGTACAGAGGCTCATAAGGTGACCCAATCCCAATTGGTGATGTACCTAAAGAACTTGGTTGTGAATTTAGAGAGAGAACAGCAGGGCTGTGGGTCTGATTAGCAGGCCCACAGCCATATTAAGTCGAAAACCAGTGAAGCAAAAAGCAAAAAAATGGGGTGACCATAGGATAGCAGACCCAACTCTCCTACATAACCCCCCCCCCCCAAACACAGGTGCATTAAATTTAACCTTGACCAGATAAGTCTTCATGTTCTAAGTGGAAATACCTGGAGAGACCATCTGCATTGCCATGGTCAGTCCCTGGTCTGTGCTCCACTGTAAAGTCCATCCCCTGTAGGGAAATGGACTACCTGAGCAGTTTGGGATTTTCACCCTTCATCTGATTTAGCCACAAGAGGGGCTGAATCTTGAAGTGAGTGCCAAACAAGTATGGTCTCAACTTCTTCAGGGCCCAAACCACAGCAAAGGCCTCCCTCTCAAAAGCTGACCAACGTTTCTCTCTAGGGGTCAGCCTTCTGCTAATGAAAGCAATGGGCTGGTCTTGACCATCTACATTAAGTTGTGAAAGCACAGCTCCCACCCCAAACTCAGAAGCATCTGTTTGGACAATGAACTCTTTGGAGTAGTCAGGACTCTTTAAGATAGGTGCAGAGCACATGGCCTTCTTCAGGTCATCAAATGCCTTTTGACAGCTAACTGTCCACTGAACCTTTTTTGGCATCTTCTTGGATGTCAGATCATTGAGTGGTGTCACAATGGACCCATAATTCTTGACACATTTTCGGCAGTACCCAGACAGGCCCAAGAAAGCTCTGACCTGTGTCTGGGTGGTTGGAGGAGCCCAGTCCTGTATGGTCTGGATCTTACTCTCCAGTGGTTGAACCTGACCCCCACCTACAAGGTGGCCCAGGTACACAACCTTACTCTGCCCTATCTGGCACTTTGTGGCCTTGATAGTTAGGCCTGCCTTTTGCAGGGCCTCTGAAACCTTCTTCAGGTGGATCAGGTGATCCTCCCAGGTGGAGCTGAAGACAGCAACATCATCAAGATAAGCTGCGCAAAAATCATCCAACCCAGAAAGGACTTGCTTCACCAACCTTTGGGAAGTGGCAGGTGCATTCTTCAAACCAAAGGGCATTACCACAAATTGATAATGACCTCCAGGGGTTGAGAAAGCTCTTTTGGCCTTGGACTCCTCAGCTAACCTGATTTGCCAATAGCCTGCTGTCAAATCAAATGTGCTCAGAAATTTGGCAGAAGCCAATCTATCAATGAGCTCATCTGCCCTTGGAATTGGGTGAGCATCTGTCCTAGTGACAGCATTGAGACCTCTATAGTCCACACAGAACCTCATCTCTCTCTTACCATCTTGGGTGTGAGGTTTTGGTACAAGGACTACTGGACTGGCCCAGGGGCTCTCTGATGGCTCAATTACTCCAAGTTCAAGCATTTTCTGCACCTCAGTCTTTATACAGTCCCGACATGGTCAGGTTGCCTGAAGATCTTTCTCTTCACAGGCAGACTGTCACCAGTGTCCACCTCATGGGTGCACCAGTTAGTCTGACTAGGTGTTAATGAAAACATATGTCTATGGGCCTGTAGAACTTGTCTGCAGTCCCATTGCTGTTGGTCAGTGAGGCAGCCTGCCAAGGCCACTCCATCAACTGAACCATCATCAGGGTTTTGGGATAGCAGGTCTGGGAGAGGGCCACTCTCTTCCTCCTGTTCTCCATTTGTAGCCATGAGCAAGCCCATGTCTGCCCTGTCCACCTATGCCTTCAATCTGTTGACATGGAGCACCCTGTGGGGGCTCCTAGGGGTGCCGAGGTCCACCAAGTAGGTGACCTCTCCCTTTTTCTCAATTATGGTGTGGGGTCCAGACCATTTGTCTTAGAGGGCTGCTGGGGCCACTGGCTCTAACACCCACACCCTCTGTCCTGGCTGGTACTCAGTCAGCACAGCCTTTTGGTCATGCCAAGCTTTCTGGAGTTCTTGGCTAGCCTCAAGGTTTTTGGAAGCCTTCTCCATGTATTCAGCCATCCTGGAGCGGAGACCAAGTACATAGTCCACTATGTCAAGTTTAGGCTTTTTGAGAGGTAAGTAAGTAAAATATTTATTGTTTCTGATTAATTAAAACCATTACAAAAATACATTTGAGTGCACATGTCGTTAATAAAAGTCTTAAAAAGAAAGATCGTTATTATTAATATTTGTATTAATAAAAACAGTGGGGTTTAAAAGTGACCATAGTTTGTTATATCTTGTCTGGGCCAACATCACGGCTTGTTAATTTCAACTCCGCTAGCTTCAGGAATTTCACCAACTTCCCATTTAGTGACGGAAATCCTGGATCGAAACATGCAAGAACTGCTTGTCTGCGTGTGCGTATTCTGTGTTCATTAAAAGACATTTTTAGCAGAGCAGCTCTTTCCTCTTTCAGCCTCAAGCAGGTACATAGCAAATGTTCAATATCTTCATTCCCTGCACCACATAACCTACATTTTATCCCACCGTTCCTTCTCAACCATGGTTGTAAGTGTGGTATAACTGGTAGGATTCCTAGCCTATGTTTTAAAAAGGCTTCTTTTGCTTTCCTGCAGTACCCAAGTCCGAAATAAGGTTGTAACCTGGGTGATTTATATGTACACAGAGTCATCCAAGTGTGACGCCTATGGGAAAAGGTGGCTTTGTCCTCTACAAGCGAGAGTCTCTTTATATTATTATTTGCTACACGTTTGAATTGCGAATGCGATAGTGGGATTTCCCATAGTTCTTTCAGTCCTGTAACAATCAAGGACTCCTCCAAGTATTTTTTCTCCGGCATTTTGGAGCAGCTGCACCGATCTTGCCAGAGCTGATGGTTCAGTGTATTCTCTGGTGAATTCATTATTTTATGCCAGCACTTAATATAGTATCCTCTCCTTGCAAGCGTTTGGCTCGTTAGTCCAAATTCAAGCCGGATCTGGGCTTGTGAGGTATAAGATGGCAAATTTAAGAGAAGTGTGTATGCTTTTGAAATGATTGTATCCAGCAGTTTCACATCTGTGCCTTTCAATGCTTCGCTGCCGTAAGTAATGGATGACTGTATTTTTACTTGGGCGACGCGAAGCAGTGGTAGAAGAGTAGGGCCAGTCAGCTTAGTTTTTAGCTGTTTGAGTGTTGTCGCTCGCGATCAGCATACCTTTTCTCTTTATGGCCTCAAGGTGGTTTGCAAAGCGACCTCCTTTATCAACTATGATTCCCAGGTATTTATATTCAGAGCAGTTTGTAACTACCTGTGTTACAAGTACCCAAGTGTGCGGCTTTTTATTCCCAGATATTGACAGTACTTTGGTTTTGTCAATATTTGTTTCAAGTAAGTTCTCTTCGGCGTATCTATGAAGCGTGTTAATGAGATTCTGGAGTCCTACTTTGGTATGACTAACCAGGACCACGTCATCTGCGTAGGAAATGCTGGGCAGGTCTTTACACCCCAGTCGGGGTGCATGCGCATTGCAGGCTTCCAGAGCAGGTGGCAGATCGGCAGTAAATTGATTAAATAGGGTAGGTGTTAAGACGCACCCCTGCTTGAGGCCTTTTGTCGTTGGAATACACCTGGAGCGGTGGGTGCCATTCCCAAGCTTTACCTCAACCCACGTATTAGAGTGCAGTTCGATCAAAAGGTTTAAGAGAGGAGAAGGAATCCCCAGGCGGCTAGTTTTCTCCAAAGATTGGCTCTGTTGACTTTTTCGAAAGCCGCCTTGAAGTCCACAAAGCAAAAGTGAAGAGTTTGTTTAGTCAGTTTTGCTTTGTCAATAAGTAGCGATAGTGCCAGAAGGTTTGTTGTAGTTCCCATATCTCTAAAAAATCCAGTTTGACTAGATGGAATTATGTTGCACTTAGTTGGCCATTCGCCCAGCTGAGTCAGTAAAAGCCCTGCAAAGTATTTTGTATGTCCAGAAGGGCTATCAGGCGATAATTATTTGGTAACATTCTGTCCCCTGCCTTATAAATCGATGAGATAACTCAACCCTTCCAAGAGGCAGGGAGTCGCCCAGAGTGGCTGACAGACGTCTAGAGGGGTGTCAGGGATTTTCCCCAGTAGTCCGGGTCAAGTTTGAAGAGGGCTGGAGGAATTCCGTTTGGCCCCGGTGCACCATCACTCCTTCCTTTGGAAATTAATTTCCTGAGTGTGACAGCATTGATTTTGATTTCGGCTTTTTCGTATAATTTTGTTGTTTGTAAAAGATGGCCCTTCTGGGCAACCTGGGGCGTGTTTGTTACAGCGGCCTGTTGGTTGAAATGGGTGTCTAAGAAGGATTCCCAGGAGCTTTTGGTTATATATGATGTTATTCCACCGTGTTTTGGATTTAAAAATGTATATAGGGCCTCATTAGGATCGCGGACGGACTTGCGTCCGTCCGCGACCCCAGAGGATGAGGGAACGTCCGCATGGGCTGCGGCGTTCCCTCATGTGCGATTAGGATGTGACCGCCACCCTGGCGGTCACATCCTGGATATTTAACATTGCGGCGGGTGCTGCTTCAAGCAGCACCCGCCGCAATGTTAAAAGTGCATGTTTAACATTTACATGCACAAAGCGGCAGGCACCGCGCGGTGCCTTCCGCTTTGTGCATGTAAATACTGGGGGGTACCATAGGTACCCCCCATGTGCACCCCCCACCCGCCAACACCCTGGGGGCCCGCAACGGGCCCCCAAAATCAAAAGTACACATGCTTTTCCACGGCGGAAAAACCGCCGCGGAAAAGCATGTTTACAAATGCTTCCTAATTTGCCTGGCGGTGTCTGATAGACACTGCCAGCCAAATGAGAGCTTTTCCGCCGCGGTTGTAATCCGACTGCGGCGGAAAAGCAACGGACAGAAACCAAGACCCACCAGCCATCGTAATGCGGCGGTGGGTCTTTGGTGAGTCCGCAGAGGATTTTCCGCCTCCTCTGGGCCGGAGGTGGCTTCATATGAGGCCTTTAGTGTGGACCAGAATCGGCCGCTGTTACTTCCCTTAGAGTCATAGTGAAGTTAAGCCCAGAAGTCGTCTTCATTAGATCTTTTGACCTCCCATTTAAGGTTTTTGAGGTCCGTCCGGTGCTTGCGAAGCTGTTCGAGAAGATCCTTTTCGCCCGGGCTTGTTCTTAATGACCTTAGGGATTTGTTAATCGCTTTTTTTGTGGTTTTTTAAAGCTAGTTTCTGGGTGCTTGAAATTTTCCCTGTGACCATGGGGCCAGAAGATGGAAAGTGCCGTACTGTTGTTGAATATATGTTTGCAAATTCGGCCGTAAAGTTTTCCCATAGAGTTACTGGATTACCCATAGGATAGTTTAAACTGTTTAATTCTAGTTTTGCTACTTGAAGTACCTCAATCGTGTTTGCGACCGAGGTTTTGATTCGTTTAAGATTTATGGAATGACAAGCGTGAGGTCCTATTGGATTGGCGAGAATTGAGTCCGGAAAGGCAAGAAAAGAGACTTCCTGGGGGCGGTGGTCGCTGTCTCCCTTGTCTCCTAGGATAAAACCCAGTATATGATGAAAAAGTGGGAGGGAGACTTGCGTGTAGTCTATCGTAGAGGTTGCGTTGCCTGAGTTGAACGAAGCCACAGATGGAGAGTCCTCCTCGAATTTTCCATTTAGAACCCTCAGGCCGATGTGCTCCAGATCCTGCAGCAGCTCCTTCGCCGGCTTGAAGGTTTTACCTTGTCTTCTAAAGGATTGAGTTGGAATATTCCAATAGTAGGACTGGGCATGAATGTCATAATTTGAGGATGAGCCCAAGATGTATTGGTTGAAGTCTCCAGAAAGAATTAAATTGGGAGAAGTGTATGAAGTCATTACGTGGTGTAAGTGGTCCATTAGAAGTTTTGACTCTTGTTTCTTCTTTTTTGGATTGTTGATCAGCAGCACCTCTTCTTTTTTCCCCCTAAGATTCAATTTAATCTGAACTGTGTTTATGGCAGGAGAGTTGGTGGTAAATTCCTGCGCACTGCCGACGTATGACATTTTGATGTAGGTTGCTAAGCCACCCGCCAGCCAACCGAATTTACTTTTTCTTTTGGCTGGGGAGTGGTAACAGGTGTAGCCTTATATGTGTGCAGGATCCTCCAGGCATGTTTCCTGAAGGAGGATTATATCAGATGATTTCAGATATTGTAAGAATTCGGTATCTGCTGCCTTTTTGTTAAGCCCATTTAGGTTCCACGAGCATCATTTCAGACGGGGTGTCGCAAAATGCAAGCCCGCCTCTCTTGAGTTCCCCTGTCATTGTGGGTGACTTATAGTGTTCCTTATTCTAAATAGCCGGAGATCATCTAGATTGTCCGAATTAAAAACCATCGAGCTCTTTTGGGTGAATGTTCCCTGTGTTTTTGTGGGTGATCGATCCAGTGCGCACCTAAGCACTGACGTAGTCTTAGAGTTTTTTGTAGATGGACCGTACTGAGGTCTCTCGAGCAGGGGGAGCGGATATCCTATGTTATGATGTAGGACAGATTTAATCCTCCAGGTTTTGAAATTATTTTGCTCATCTAGTATCTTATTTACAATTTCGGACGAAGTCCAGGTCGCTTTTGTAGCTTCCTTATCCTGTGTTCTGTCAGTTTTTATGAATTCTACTGATAAAAGGTCAGCTGAGCATAAGCCATTTAAAGATGGTATAGTGCTAAGGAGACGGAGTAGATTACCCCTGTTCAGAAGATCGAATGGACCCTTTGATTCGTATTCTGGGGTAAAGAGGATAATAGTACAATTCCTATTTTGATCATCCGACTGGGCTGTTGGGGGGTTGACACGCACTTGGATTCCTCTGTTGTTAGTGTTGAACTGTGGTAAAGTTTCTGTGATGGTATCACCAGAGGAGAGTTTACAGGATTCAGATTCAGAGGGAGCTGTGCGGTCGCCCACTATAGAGGAGTATAGATGGATTTGGGTACATGGGGACCTGCATTCTTCGGATCTTGAGCCGGAGGTCTTTCACACCGAGCGAAGGTAGTAGCTTCTCGTGCCGAATCAGGGCGGTGCTTTGGAGGGGCTTGATGCGGATGTCAATAGTAGTATGGGGGGGCTACCGTGCTTCCCTTTTCTTGGACCACGATTTACTTTGATGTTTGAATTACCGGTCTCACAGCTGGGCAGGGCCCTACCGGCCCCCTGTGTGCGCAGTGGAAGTTTGTTCTATGCTTGGTTATTTGCTGTGGTAGGGCCCAGATCTTGCGGCTCCTGTCTGATGCCAGACCTAAAGAGTGGGTAGACTTCTGGCGTACTTGAAATTGTTCGTTTGTTACGACCTTTCCTTCTTTGCTGGGGGCGACCCTTGGCGTTCTGGGTTGGTACATTGTCCTTGGGGAGTGAAGGGGAGCGTATTGACTAATGACCTGCTGGAGGTGCCAGTACTGTTTTGTCTGTGTTGTTAACTGTGATGACCTTTCCTTTTAAGGGTTCGAGATTGGCTGTTTCGCGGGGATTGATGTACTGGTCCGTTGCATAAGGCCCTTTTGGCAGGCCTTCTATCAAAGTAGATACTATTTCTGGAAGTGCTGCTAGTTTGTCGATGATCGGACCGCAGCTGCACGACAACTTAGCTTCCTGCTGGGCTCTGCCGATTAAAGAGTTTAATTGGCCGAGTTTCTCGTCAAAACGCCCCACATAGACCGCCAAGGTATCAAGTAGAGTCAACTGTAAGTCCATTTTGTCAGATTGAAAGTGGAGAGTGTCTACGGTTCGTTGCATGGTGTTTAAGAGAATGTCCCAGGTGTTTGACACAGTTGATGCTTGAGTCCTAATTTTGGGCCTCTTTTGATTTGAGGATTTGTTCGGTGTTGAGGAAAGAGAGAGATTTTGTGAAATTATTGAATTTGAGAGTATATCCTCCTGATCGTAAGCCTAATTAGTCGACTGTTTTTTGTTAGTTGTTTCATCTGTGGACAGAGGTAGTTTAACCGGGATAGCTGGGATGTAGGAAGCAATCAGATCGGCCCACTCCTGTGATCCCTAATAAGTTAGATTGACTGGTTCGTCACACCCGGTGTTTTGTGTGTTTTCCACGGCCTCCTTCCGGAATTCTTCGGAACTCTGTTCTTCTACAATTACTTTGATGGGCAGTTGGCAGATTTTTGAGCCGTCCGGGTGGTGCGAAAGGATATTGGCAATCTTTGGCGGGTTATTTGGATTAAACCTGCTGAGGTCTTCTTGCCATTGGTTAGAGTCATTACCACTGCAGGTCGTGAGGTTGCGCCAGGAATGCCTTGCCTTCTGACTAGTTGAAGGCGAAGTAGTTGGAGTAGGTGAGGAGTTAGTATGCTTGGGAGAGGGGGGTGAGCATAGGGCCGGCCCAGCCCCCCTATTGCCTGAGTGCGGAGTGAGTGGGCCGCTAATAGCCCTGTTCATGAACTTCCCTTCTCCCACTGGCACTATTTTATCATGAGCAGGTGGCCCCTGTGCAGATGAGCAGTCTGTTAAGAAAGGAGTGTTAATGATTTCTGGGGTTTGGCCCGAGGGTTGATCTTTTTGCCATTCCAGAGGGGATAGTGGGAGTAAGGAGTCCTGCAGGCCCAGAATTTTTCCACTGGACGAAAAGATGGTGGAAAGTGGGTCCTTTAAAAATTGTAATTTTGATGTGATTTTTGGTTGGTGAAGGTTTGGGTGACGAGCCACGGCCTGAAGGGCTTGGTCGCTGCATGCCCCGACTTCGTCTAGAGATGAGTCCGCGGTCCCACTGACTTGTTTTTTGTTCTCCTTTTGTTTGGCCGTTGTCGTGGACTTCGACTTGGATTTAGACTTAGTCTTGGGCTGGGCCCTTTTCTTGCCTGACCCCATGCTTAGAGGTGGCTTGAGAAGCTAAGGAGATGTTATAGGGATGGTGGATCAGTCGGGCTTCACCCAGGGCCCTTTGCAGTACCCGATATCGTAGACCCCCGTAGGGTTTGGGGACTGCGAACCTTACTAATATACGTGACTTGAGGAGTAAAGCCTTGGAGCCTCGGATACTTTGGGGCCTTGGAGACTTGGGAAGTCTTGGGAAGTCCGAGCTATTGTGGCACAGTTAAACGTTAAACGATAGTTAATGGCTAACTGATGGTCGGATTGTAATAGGAGTCAGAAAGATCAGTGATCCAGGAAAGAGAGAGACAACCAGCCGACCAACTTCACAGCAGGTTGCCGGTTAGTAGCTTGTGCTTGGGCTTATCCTCCTCCTTGGATCATTTGGCATAAGGGCTTGAAGGCCTGGGAGCAATGAAGCTGCCTGGATCTGTGCTCTAAAAGTTATGGTCGGTTATCTTTAATTTGCCTTCCGTATTCTCGGCACCCGACCGGGCTCCACAACTCAACAGCTCAGGAATCTGATCTGGTGATGGTCCAGCCGTCAGACAGTTCTGGGCAAAATGTGGGGCTGTATTGGGACTGTATTAGGACCTCGATGGGGGCCGGCTGAGTTTTCCTAGTCTAAGCTAGCTAGCTGGCCTAGTTGCTCACAGTAAAATGCACCCCCCCACCGGGTCAGGATCTCGAGGAACAACTTCACAGTCTAACAGCCTCACCCTATCTGTCGTCTGGCCTCTTCCTCTTATGTTCCTCTTCTGTACTGTTGGAACAGCAGAACAGTGGAACAGAAGGGCAGATCAGCTGAAGGGTATTAGGACTGGCAAAAAGACTCACGGTGAGTGCTGCTGTTGTTTTCGTCGTTGTCTTTCCTTTCACCTCCATCTTCGCGTCGCCTCGCTCCGCTGTCCCCCTGCGCTCCTCTACTCTGCCTGCAGGACTAAACAGGACCAAGCCGAATTCGTTTTTTTCCCATGTGTGGTACTGGGTTTTTCAGAACCGGTACTGATCCGGTAACCCAGTGGTGTCAGGGAAACACACCCAAAGACCACGAGTCCTTTCCTGATTCAGACCACAGAAACTCAGAGTCTTCTAGGTGAAGTCAAGGATCGATTTTATTGGCTGCAACCAAGGTAACAAGCGTCCTAGAAGTACAACACACGGGAAGTATGTTCTCAGGAGACTGCCGCAATTCACAATGCCGGGCTTCTCTTTTTATACATAATATTGTGCTTTAGGCAAACATTCTGTACATTTTACTACGCCATAGAAATACTTAAATGACATAGAGAAAGCAGAGTCATGATGACAAGGCCATAGTTCGGTTTGTTCATCCCATAATAAATTACCAGGCGAGGCCCAACATTCTCATCAGATATCGGTAGACCCCTAATAAAAATGGTCACCTCCCCATCATAAAGCAAGTGAGAGAAAAGAGTAAAGACAGGTGTGAGCAAGATTCGGCAGGGTGTGTGTGTTTGATGGGAGGTTTTATGGTAGGCTGGGCCTTGATGCTATCTTGTTCGGCCACTGGGAGAAGAACTGACCAAACAGGTTCGGCCTGGGGCACAATGGTTCCAACTTGCCAAGGTCAGGGAAAAGTCAATCAAGGTGTACGTGTCTTCAGGAATCGAATTCGGCTTGATTCAGTTTGCCTGTGTGAGGGCAACTCATAAAATGGCCGCCGTATCTAAAATGGAAGCCAAGGGTTCAAGACGCAAATAACGATTTCGAGGTGAACTCGTTACTCGAATGCGACGAGACTGCTTGTGCATGATGTACTCGTCATTCTCGGTCTTTTGATACTAAATTCGTCCTGTTACGATGAAGTATAATTCTCGAGTCCAGAATTACACGAGTCCAGACATTTTCAGAACCACAAACCCTCCTTTTGCCCTTACATAGGCAATTTAACCTAATCTCACGCTAATCTGAGTCCAGGTCTATATTCCTAAAGTCATTGAGATGTTGCTGTAACATCATTCTATTACTTAGTTTGTCTCTTGATACATGTTTCCTTGCACATGATGTAGCACAGAGGCCACATATTGCAGGAGCACACTGCACGCTCAGACAGAACAGGAAAAGAATGGCTAAGACCATCCCAATGACCATCAGAATTTTCCATCCCCAGCCGGATACCAGTTCCCAGAACCATCCCATTAACGACCAATCTCTTTTATCCACATGTATAGATTCGGAAATCTTGTGCAGTTTGGAGATGGCCTGGTACACTGTCGGGGCGTTATCTTGGATGAAAATACAGCAACTAAATTGGATCAATCTACATACCCCCACCTCGGTCTGCAAGTATGACGTCTAACGTGACCCTGTTTTGAAGAGTCATGAGGCGATCCGACTGGAGCTCAGCAGTCAAGTTACTAAGGGCACCAGCAGTTTCAATCACGGTGGACTCAACCACCCTTGTTAATTGTCTTATGTTCCTGCTGTTAGCCATGGATCGGGTTATTTTCATAAGAGATTTCTCCCTTAATCATGTCGACTATACCCGTAACCAAAGCACTATTCTTGGGATTGTCTCTTACGGAACGTAGGGGGTGGACTTCACGTGCGTATATGAACATTGTTCTGTATGCCCACACAGATCCATTATGGCTGAAAGGCAGAACCAGATAAGGGATACCTTTATCTGTTGTGTGAGGCATGAGGCCACATATCCAGCAGTTAGTCGAGTTCATTACTAGTTGGTGTTGGTGCAAGAGCTGGACAAAGGAGTTATTGATAAACTCTAACCTTCTATTAGATTCGTGGTCGGGAAGAGGGTGGAAAAAATGTGAGGAAACAGTAGGAGGAGGTATGGGCGATGCAGTGGATGCAAATGTTACACGAAAAGAGAATAAAACGTAGCTTACAAAAAATATCATCACACTGAATAGCATAAAAATGCACAATATTATAAAACGTTTCTTTGTCATCACTTTACATAATTGGTGTTTATAGTTCGTTGGTTGGGCAGGTCTCTCCATCTCGGAAAACTCCATCCTCTCTAGAGTGCTGCCCGCGATGAGGAGGTTGATTCCGCTAAGGAGTGCTTCTGTCAGTCTAGGGCAACTCCCTTGGACTAACCAGAACCGTCGACCTAACGTCGCCAGCTGCACTCCAAAGACTTTAACAATCGCGGCCCTAGCAGCGTGAACCCGGATGGCGGTTCGAAAATCAAAAATAAGCAAGTTTTTCAGATGGGAGAGCTGCGCTTTTCAAAAATAGTACTTGGAAGGAAAAGAATATTTTTTATTTGTCCATAGGTCTTTGCTTTAAAAAGGAATCATTTTAGTTCGTATTTCTTGGTCTCAAATTGTATCTTCGTTTTCCAGGTACTGTTTGGTCGCGGAACAAGAGTTCAGGTTCTGTAGTGTCTAATTGCTTTGACGGTGATACGGGTTGCAGAATGTTGTCGCTCTCTTGTTCAGTCAATGTTCCTTTTACGCGTGCATCACTGAAAGAGACGAAGCGAGGCACAGTTTCAGTCTCTGAGTCGCCGACACCCTCCTGGACCCACTGGTCATACGGCAGAGGTAAAGGGATCCTTTTACAATGGACCCCGTGGATCCAGGGCTTCTATCCCTCCACTCGAACTGCCGATCTTGTGGAGAGAAGGACGAGATGCGGTCCGGTCCACCTGGGCTGCTCGTTCTTGGTCCGCTGGAAGTTCCTCACGAGGACCCAGGATCCAGGTTCAATGGGGTGTCCTGGAGTTTCGGAGACCGGAGGCAGGGTATCGTTGACCTGTTGATGCAAAACACGTAATTTAGCCGTCAATTCATACAGGTAATCAAGCAGAACAGGGTGTTCTAATTCGCTGAACTTGGTGGGCCTAGGCACTCCCCATATATTGGCCGGGCGGCCAAAGACAATTTCGTATGGACTAAGTCCCACTCGAGAATGCACAGTCATTCGGGTTGATAAGAGTGCTAAGGGTAGAGCATCAGGCCATTTAAGACCTGTGCTCGCTTGAATTTTGGCTAATTTTAATTTAAGCGTGCCATTGTAACATTCTACTAATCCAGCTGATTGGGGGTGATTTGCAGCGTGGAACTTCTGTCGGATGCCTAGCCCTTCACATACATTCTTCATCACACGACCCACAAATTCACTTCCGTTATCAGACCAGACCATTCTAGGCATTCCAAATCTAGGGAAGAACTCTTTCACAAGGGCTTTCGCTGTGGACAAGGCAGTGTTGTCTTTCAGGGGATATGCTTCTACAGATCTTGAGAAAGCACAAACAACAACGAGCACGTATTTTAGATTGTTGCACCTCTCCATGTGGATGAAATCTAGCTGCAAAACCTCAAACGGATACGTAGGAGGTGCAAAATGACCAGCTGGAGTTGGGGTTCCCCTACCAGGATTGTGTTTCAGACACACCATGCAATTCTTGACCACATTCTCTGCACACTTTGGAATTCCTGAATTTTGCCATACTGGAGCCAACAACTTGCAAATCCCTTTCACGCTAACGTGAGCCATCGTAACTACTGCAAGCACATACGCATCGGGTAACAACCATCTCTGATGCTCTGATGGATCACTGACATAACCTCGACAGACCGAATATCGACTGGACAAAATATCGATGACAAATTATCGACTACAAAATTATCGATTGCCTATACTTAAACAACAAAACACAAAAATATCGAAACCACATTATCGACTAAAAAAAACAACGACTACAACAATATCGACTAACAACATTATCGATTTCTAAAACATCGATTATCACATCTTTAAATGAAAAACAGTCAAAATATCGAATACAAAAATATAGATAGCAAATTTATCGTTTTTTTTAAATATCGAAATTACTACATCCTTGAATAAATCACTTTATTATCTTACAATTTAGTCATACTATTCATAATTATTCACTAATTGTTTCTAAAAACTATAAAACATACTATATATTTTCCTAACATTTATAACACAAAATAAATACAAACATACATTTTATAATACATAAACAATGTTTCGAACAACTAAACATTTCTTACTGCAAATTATATATATTCCTCCACTTTAAAAATATAAAGATAACATTACCTATACTAAATAAGGCCTTACACATTAAATAAACGTTAATTGGCGTCACCCATATAAGGAAAGCAATTAGCATAACAGGTTAAAAAATTCAAATCCACAAATTAAAACAGACTATCAATTTAAACAACCAATCCTATTTCAGAAACTATTAGACTAATACTATATAAACAAGATTACAGCAAACTAAAAATGCAGCCTAAATCTCCTAACTACAGGAAGACGAAACTCTGCAGGATTTCTGAAAGAAAACTTATTGACTTCAACATAAAGACAGCTACACCTATCTAAAGTAAGTACTACTACATTATTTTCCATCGAAAATGTAACTCTCAAACCTCACACCTATGTTTAAAAGCCAAATACCTAAAATATATGTTTTTTTTTTACTATTTATCCTACAGACAAAAAGAAAATACAGAAGACCTAGACAACACCTGGACATCAAAAGTTAAATATAAATAAGTAAGTATATAATTTAAATGTTACTTCGACATTTAATAGATAGGTAACTAAATAGAAACTAGCTAAAAACCTCTACCAAAATATCATAAATAGTTATAAAATATTTGTACACATTTTCTCAACTTCCACAGGTACAAAAATATATACACAGAAAATAACAGTTTGAAGAATATCAACACCTGAAAAGAACTACTTGAAATCATAAAAAGATTTACAGGTAAATCAGAAATGTGTTAAACTGTATTATTAGAATACAACATTATTTTTTCAAAAAATGTAATGACATTCTCTTTTAATTACCTCCTAGCACTACAATACAAGCATGACTGAAGGAGCTAAATTCATTTATTCACAAAAAGGGAAAATGCTTCTTTGTTACATGGGATATGTCTACACTCAAGAGAAACAAAAAGATTTGAAAGTTTTTTGGAAGTGTACGAAATATTATGCCAACAAATGTTATGGTAGAGCTATAACTCAGGAAACTACTGTTACTTATACTAAGGAACATAATCACCCACCTAATGTAACAGAAATAGAGATTAGACAAATGCTAGATTCCCTTAAAGAAGCTAGTACTAGTACTGATCAACCAACAACAGCTATTCTGAAACACCATTTAAGTGTACTTCCCCAACATGCTTCTAGCCAATTACCATCTATCGAATCCCTTAAAAGAACTGTAGCTAGACAAAAAAGAGCAACATGCACTACTCCTCCCACACCAAAAACTTTTGAAGAAGTGCAAATTCCCCCTGAACTCTCTGTAACTCACAATAAAGATGATTTTATACTCTATGACAACAAATCTAAAGATAAAAGAATTATACTGTTTGCCACAGCAAACAACATGACTAAACTTACCCAATGCCAAACTTGGATGATGGACGGTACATTTTCTGTATGCCCCAAACCTTTTTATCAATTATACACTATCCATGGTAATTTCCAAAATGCTAATATTCCATTCCTTTATGCCCTTCTACCAAACAAACAGCAAGCTACCTATCAAGAAATACTAACTGAAGTCAATCAACATACTAACAACTATTTTCCACAAAAAATGATCATTGACTTTGAAAAAGCAATGATAAACAGCATCCTTAAAACATACCCACACACAGCAATACAAGGTTGCTATTACCATTTTAACCAATGTATCTGGCGACATCTACAAAAATCTACCTTGAGTATCCAATACGCCACTGATAGCACTTTTGCTTATCAAATAAAAAAACTCATCGCCCTAGCCTATGTTCCACTGACAGATGTAACTGAGCACTATAACTTGTTAATAGACAGCCCCTACTATAAAAGAAATGAAGAAAGACTAAGCCCTATGCTTGACTACCTCGAAGACACATGGGTAGGAAGGCTACACAGATCAGGCCATAGAAGACAACCCAAATACCAAATAGCTTGGTGGAATGTCTACCTTAGCATACTAAATAAGGAAGCAAAAACAAACAATGCAGTTGAAGGATGGCACAATGCCTTCCAAGCAACTACAGGCCGAGGAACGCCTACCCTTCACAAATTAGTACAATCCTTACAAAAAGAACAGAGTTACCAGGAGCTCCGAATGGAGCAATCAGTAACTTTGATCGGACCTAAACTCACCAAAGAAACGAAAAAAATGTATAACACACTCCAAAGTCAAGTTACCCTCTATCCAACTAGCAAAAGACTAGAATATCTATCAATGATTGCAAAAACTATTCTTTAAAACATAACATAACTATACACATTACATTAAGCATTTTTTTTCGAAATTCCTTGATTTTTACATGTAACAATTTGCAATTAAATTATCAAATACATAATATTAACATATATAAAATGTATTTAGATAATGTATTTCCAAAATGTTACATACAACGTAACTAAAGCAAAAATTAAAACAGTTTCCCCACCCATAAAAAGTTTTGTAAATACTTACATTTCTGTTGCACCTTGAAACGTAATCCAATTCCAAGCAATCCATACGACACCATTGCAAAAACCCATACACTCCATGGAAGCCCAAAAAAAAATGCAAAAATACAAGCAAATCCATAGCGACTCCTCTCCAATGTAATACACACGATATACCATTGAAAACCCGAAAATAGTAATTTAAAAAAAAAACGCTCCAGGAAAACTTGAAAACCAAAATATTTGTGTGCAAAAATAAGAGTATATAATACTCGTCACACAACTCTGATCGAAAAAGAAGGACCTCCTCAAAAACAGTAAAACGCAACGATAACCTGGAAAAAATAAAATACATACCCACCCACACAAAAACACCCATACATATATAAAAAGACATATTTATACACCAAACATATTATCTTTGTAACATTTAAACATATTAGCTCACGTCACACACCTACAACTAAAACGCGGTAAAAATGAAATATCGTACACTCTACCTAACACCGAAAACACAATCTTCTCTTAATAACCCTATCTACATAAACCTAAACACACCACACATACACTAACACTAACTTCATTAACTTCTAAAATACAATTAAAACAAACTTACCCTCTCTAACGCGAAGCAGCATCCAACCGCGATCTTTTGAAGCACCAAATAAGCCTAAATAACATTACGCGGTTAAAAAGTAGTCCCTGTATACAGCAAAAACCTCTTTAATTTCTATATTCCAACACTTTAAAAAAATACACTGAGTATTATATTAAGTGTAAATAAGTATTTAAATTGTAGAAAATTATTTCTTAAATATTCATTACTTTCAAATAATTATTCAACTGTTATCTGTTACTTTAAATAATATTTTATTATTTATATATACATTTTGAAAATAATCTATATGTTAAACAAATTTGAATATATAACTTTGTTACAAATAATTTGTTTATAAAAATAGCTAATATTAGTTAAAACATTATGTATGTATATAAAAATGTATTTGTGTGTTTATCTATGTAAAAATTAATATTATAAATATGTTCAATATTCATAATATTAATTTGTAAAAAAAAATATGATTACTTTGTAAAAAACAAAAATTTTACTGTTATAAAACAAATATGCATATTTATCTATGACAATATATTCAATGTCTATGTGAATAAAATAATTGTTATTAAATGAAAAGTACATATTACCAATTTGTTTCTTTAACTATTTAAATTACAATATATGTGAATAAACATAAAATTATTTAAATATCATTTATTTGTTAAAAACATATATATGCACTTCATATATTTTTTTGGATAATAAAAACTGTTTACTTACAATTTTCAACAGAAATAAAAAATACATCTCTACTTACAATTTATTTTTTATATGTTAATAAACTGTTTTTCATTTATTCCATTTAACCCTGTGTATGTTTCCTTCTTTATTATTCTATATAAATATTAATTACATATGAAATATTCTATTTAAAAATACATTTTAAATTTTAATAATTTTAAAAATGTATTAATCTTTTAACTACTACAATAACAATAATTATAATTAATACAAAATCTTTCTATGTGATTTAAAAACTTTATTATAGTATCCTACCAATAATAATTATTTGTATTAAAAATGTTTTCTTATTTCCACTGCACCAATTATAAACTCACAAAACCATACTACACATTTAAACCATACAAATTACAATTCCCACTTCACCAATTGTAAACTCATGGAAGGTGCTGGACACTGAACCCATACTAATTACTATTCCCACTCCACCAAGTATAACATCAGGGAAGGTGCTGGACACTGAACCCATACAAATTACTATTTCAACTCCACCAAGTATAAACGTTATTTTTGCCCTGTACCCCTGTACCCAAAAACCCCAAACTGACCCTGAACCCTAAAAATACCCCTTTACCCAAAAACTGAAAACTGACCCTGAACCCTAAAAATACCCCTTTACCCAAAAACTGAAAACTTACCCTGAACCCTAAAAATACCCCTTGACCCAAAAACTGAAAATTGACCCTGAACCCTAAAAATACCCCTTTACCCTAAAACCCAAAACTGACCCTGAACCCTAAAAATACCCCTTTACCCAAAAACTGAAAACTGACCCTGAACCCTAAAAATACCCTTTTACCCAAAAACTGAAAACCGACCCTGAACCCAAAAAATACCCCTTTACCCAAAAACTGAAAACTTACCCTGAACCCTAAAAATACCCCTTTACCCAAAAACTGAAAACTGACCCTGAACCCTAAAAATACCCCTTTACCCAAAAACTGAAAACTGACCCTGAACCCTAAAAATACCCTTTTACCCAAAAACTGAAAACTGACCCTGAACACTAAAAATACCCCTTTACCCAAAAACCCAAAACTGACCCTGAATCCTAAAAATACCCCTTTACCCAAAAACCCAAACATATAACATTTTAAATATAATTATATACTTACCAATACTTACGTTGTAATGGTATGCGTTGTAAAAGTTTTGTTGTAATGGTAGTGCGTTGTAAAAGTTGAGTGGTAAACGTTGTATACCTTAAATAAATATTATTATTTCATTATTTATTATTAAATTACTTCCCACTCTATTCCCCTATAAACCCACAACCCGCTACAGGAAATAAAAAAATTAATTTAACATAATTAGCAATTAATCAATTAAATTAAATTAATTACCAATTAAATTTTAAATAATCAACAAATATTTTTTAATTAACAATTAATTAAATATTACTACCAATTAATAAATTTACATATTTAATTAATTATAATTAAATTACTTCCTACACTATTCCCCTATAAACCCACAACCCGCTACATGACATAAATGATTTAAATTAGCATAATTAGCAATTAATCAATTAAATTAAATTAATTACCAATTAAATTTTATATAATTGAAAAATATTATTTAATTAACAATTAATTAAATATTACTACCAATTAATAAATTTACATATTTAATTAATTATAATTAAATTACTTCCCACCCTATTCCCCTAAAAACCCACTACCCGCTCCTAGAAATTATTATACTATTTGAATTATTTTTTTTAATTATTAATTTTTTATAATTTTAATTTCAATATAAATAAATAAAAAAATAACATATATTTTAACAATAAATGTAGTAATAAAAAAATAAAACAGTGTACATTTAAATATTCGATATTATTTATATCGATATTATTAGTCGATATTATGACAGTCGATATCATGACTGTCGATAACACAACTTTCGATATTCTTAAAACCTATATTTTGACTTTCGATATTTTTAAACTACTAGAAAAAACGATATTTTTTACTATCGATATTACTTACTCGATATTTTTTCATTCGATATTTTTTAACATACATGAAAATCGATAATAAATACATCGATATTACTTACCTCGACATTAATGCCATCTCGATATTCTGGAGTCGATATTATGTCCATTCGAAAATAAAAACTTGATATTTAGACTGCACACCGCTCTGATAATTCAATCCAACAACCATTTGCATCCATTCTACCCGTACTTTCTCTCCACGTGCTCAACTCCTTCTCTGTAGCCTCAGCTTGAATGGACTTCACACTCTCTATTGTGTCTTCACACATTCCAATATCACCAACCCATCTTGCAGGGCCTGCAACATACATTCGGCTCATCACATTCCTTGCAGTTTCTTTCGCGCTTTCATCAGCAAATGCGTTTCCACGCCCAACATCATCAGTCACTTTCTTGTGAGCGCTGCATTTCACAATCGCCACTTGCAAAGGCAAGGTCAGTGATTCAAGAAGCTCAGTCACCAACTGACCATGTTGAATCTTAGCTCCATGCGAAGTCAGGAACCCACGTTCCTTCCACAATCGTCCAAAACTGTGAGCCACTCCAAATGCATACTGACTGTCGGTATAAACAGTCACTTTCATTCCTTTTGACAAGACACATGCTCTCGTGAGTGCAATCAATTCTGCTGCTTGAGCTGAGTTATGTGGAATACGTGTGGTTTCAACAATCGTATGCAAAGTCGTGACAGCATATGCTGCAGTCGTATCACCATTCGGAAGCTTGAAGCATGAACCATCCACCCACAACGTACCATCACATTCAGCAAGAGGAGTATCGTAAAGGTCTACTCTCCCTTTCGTTTCCTCTTCTGTTCTATGAAAACAATCATGCTGTTCTGAAGCATCTGATTCCTCTACGGTTGGCAACAACGTAGCTAAGTTTAATACGTTACATCTTTTTATGTGCACATGACTTGCTAATAGTGTTAATTCATACCCTGACAATCGAGCACTAGTTAAGTGCTGTGTCTTTGTTCGGTTCAATAATGTGTCTACTGCATGTGGAACCATGAACGACTAGCGTATTATTCATTACGAGACCAGCAGACTGTCGAATAGAAACAGCTGCTGCCGCTGTTGCTCTTAAACAACTTGGCAATGCTTGAGCTACCAGATCCAAAGTTGACGAAAAATATGCACATGGACGTTGTCTGTCTCCAAACAACTGTGTCAGTACTGATAATGCACAACCTTGTTTCTCGTGGACGTATAGTGTGAAGGGCTTACTGTAGTCAGGAGTACCTAACACAGGAGCCGAACACAATGCTGTGCGTAACTCATAAAAACTTTTCTGGCACTCTTCAGACCAAGGAACGGGATTGGGTGTATCTTTACATGTTAAGGCCACCAAAGGTTTGGCCAATAACGAAAAATTCGGTATCCACTGTCTGCAATATGATGCAATACCCAAGAAAGCACGCACTTCTCTCTGTGTTCTTGGCACACTTAATTTCGCTATTGCCTGAATTCTCTCTGGTGTCAGTTTCCCTCCCTCCTTCGATAAGAGATGACCTAAGTAGGTCACTTCTTGTCGGCAATACTGTAGTTTGGAAAGTGACACCTTGTGACGTAACTCACATAGATGACGCAATAATGACAATGTGGCTTCTTTACATATTTCCTCAGTATCTGTGGCGACAAGCAAATCATCAACGTACTGAATGATGGTAGCGCCGTCGGGTAAAACAATCGTATCAAGCTGTGTCTTTAGAGCTTGACTGTATATTGATGGACTTTCACAGTAACCCTGGGCAGCGCGTTTAAAGCGGAAGCTTCGTCCTCCTAAAATGAAGCCAAAAATATCCCTGCTTTCCTCAGCGATCGGGATGCTGAAGAAAGCATTCTTCAAGTCAATCACCGAAAACCACGTTGCAGAAGCTGGGATCATAGTTAATAGGGCAGTGATGTCGGGAACAACCGGAAATTGTGGCACAACTATTTTATTGACCTCTCTCAGGTCAATCACAAATCTGTAAACAGGTGGCTGGGAAGGATCAGTTTGTTTCAAAACGGGCAAAACAGGACTATTGCAAACATTTCCCCTTGTTTCTTCAATGACATCTTTCGCTATCAGATCGTGAACGATCGCTAACAAAGCTTTTTCGCCTTCACTAGATATTTTGTATTGGGGAATCCGTGGCATTTTAACATTGGCTTTCAATGGTATGACATATGGCGGAATTTCCAAAAGACACACATCGTTAGAACCAGTAGCCGAAAGAACAGTAGGAAGGGACGACAATTCTGTTGGAATTTTATCCCTTGACAAATATATTGAGGAAACCACCTTCTTACCTAAAGTAAGTTGTACTCCTGAAGGAGAACAGTACAGAGTTGCATATAACCTTTTTAACAGATCTAGTCCTAACAAATTCTCACCACAACCTGTTGTCAGAATAAGGGGTGCTTCTAATTCACAAGGACCAACAGAAAGAGACAAAGGGTCAGAAATAGGATTTCTAACCGGGACGCCAGAAAAACCTACAGAAACGTTTGTTTCGCCAGACAAAGGTGCGCCAGGGAGTTTGGAGTGCATAATTGAACTCTTTGTAGCACCAGTATCCAACAGAAAAGGTTCTGACACACCTGATGTAGTCACCTCAACGTATCAACGCTTCTTCTATTACTCAGCTCCCTCCATTAGATTCCATATCCTTAGCCAACTTGGCTGTCCGCATCAAGTCTGGTTCTCCTGACGACCACTGTCCACCTTCCATACTCCGGGACATCTGCCATTCTTTACCTGACTATTTACAACAAGGGGTGGTGAGGGACAGAGTCTCTGATTTAAGCAGAATACTCTCACCCTGTCAAGAGATCAGGGCTAGATCCAACACCGTTTTTTAGCTCACTGCACCATCCCAGTTTCAGAACCTGGCTGTGTCTGAGTACCGGTCCCCGGAAGCTTGTTTCCTTCCCAGTGTAAGAATTGGCTTTTGTAGTCTGGTCTGCCCTGTTCCCATGATGCACTGGGCCAGGGACAGACTAATTTGCATACAGCCAGGTTCTGAAACTGGGATGGTGCAATGAGCTAAAAAACGGTGTTGGATCTAGCCCTGATCTCTTGACTGGGTGAGAGTACTCTGCTTAATTCAGAGACTCTGTCCATCACCACCCCTTGTTGTAAATAATTTTGTCCACCCTAAGCGTGGAAGGGTATACTCAGATGTGAGTCCCTTGCTCATTGCACCATCAGGATTCAAGCAAGCCGGGCCGAAGACGCCTGAAATGGCAGAAACCGGTCCCCGGAAGCTTGTTTCCTTCCCAGTGTAAGAATTGGCTTTTGTAGTCTGGTCTGCCCTGTTCCCATGATGCACTGGGCCAGGGACAGACTAATTTGCATACAGCCAGGTTCTGAAACTGGGATGGTGCAATGAGCTAAAAAACGGTGTTGGATCTAGCCCTGATCTCTTGACTGGGTGAGAGTACTCTGCTTAATTCAGAGACTCTGTCCATCACCACCCCTTGTTGTAAATAATTTTGTCCACCCTAAGCGTGGAAGGGTATACTCAGATGTGAGTCCCTTGCTCATTGCACCATCAGGATTCAAGCAAGCCGGGCCGAAGACGCCTGAAATGGCAGTAACCGGTCCCCGGAAGCTTGTTTCCTTCCCAGTGTAAGAATTGGCTTTTGTAGTCTGGTCTGCCCTGTTCCCATGATGCACTGGGCCAGGGACAGACTAATTTGCATACAGCCAGGTTCTGAAACTGGGATGGTGCAATGAGCTAAAAAACGGTGTTGGATCTAGCCCTGATCTCTTGACTGGGTGAGAGTACTCTGCTTAATTCAGAGACTCTGTCCATCACCACCCCTTGTTGTAAATAATTTTGTCCACCCTAAGCGTGGAAGGGTATACTCAGATGTGAGTCCCTTGCTCATTGCACCATCAGGATTCAAGCAAGCCGGGCCGAAGACGCCTGAAATGGCAGAAACCGGTCCCCGGAAGCTTGTTTCCTTCCCAGTGTAAGAATTGGCTTTTGTAGTCTGGTCTGCCCTGTTCCCATGATGCACTGGGCCAGGGACAGACTAATTTGCATACAGCCAGGTTCTGAAACTGGGATGGTGCAATGAGCTAAAAAACGGTGTTGGATCTAGCCCTGATCTCTTGACTGGGTGAGAGTACTCTGCTTAATTCAGAGACTCTGTCCATCACCACCCCTTGTTGTAAATAATTTTGTCCACCCTAAGCGTGGAAGGGTATACTCAGATGTGAGTCCCTTGCTCATTGCACCATCAGGATTCAAGCAAGCCGGGCCGAAGACGCCTGAAATGGCAGAAACCGGTCCCCGGAAGCTTGTTTCCTTCCCAGTGTAAGAATTGGCTTTTGTAGTCTGGTCTGCCCTGTTCCCATGATGCACTGGGCCAGGGACAGACTAATTTGCATACAGCCAGGTTCTGAAACTGGGATGGTGCAATGAGCTAAAAAACGGTGTTGGATCTAGCCCTGATCTCTTGACTGGGTGAGAGTACTCTGCTTAATTCAGAGACTCTGTCCATCACCACCCCTTGTTGTAAATAATTTTGTCCACCCTAAGCGTGGAAGGGTATACTCAGATGTGAGTCCCTTGCTCATTGCACCATCAGGATTCAAGCAAGCCGGGCCGAAGACGCCTGAAATGGCAGAAACCGGTCCCCGGAAGCTTGTTTCCTTCCCAGTGTAAGAATTGGCTTTTGTAGTCTGGTCTGCCCTGTTCCCATGATGCACTGGGCCAGGGACAGACTAATTTGCATACAGCCAGGTTCTGAAACTGGGATGGTGCAATGAGCTAAAAAACGGTGTTGGATCTAGCCCTGATCTCTTGACTGGGTGAGAGTACTCTGCTTAATTCAGAGACTCTGTCCATCACCACCCCTTGTTGTAAATAATTTTGTCCACCCTAAGCGTGGAAGGGTATACTCAGATGTGAGTCCCTTGCTCATTGCACCATCAGGATTCAAGCAAGCCGGGCCGAAGACGCCTGAAATGGCAGAAACCGGTCCCCGGAAGCTTGTTTCCTTCCCAGTGTAAGAATTGGCTTTTGTAGTCTGGTCTGCCCTGTTCCCATGATGCACTGGGCCAGGGACAGACTAATTTGCATACAGCCAGGTTCTGAAACTGGGATGGTGCAATGAGCTAAAAAACGGTGTTGGATCTAGCCCTGATCTCTTGACTGGGTGAGAGTACTCTGCTTAATTCAGAGACTCTGTCCATCACCACCCCTTGTTGTAAATAATTTTGTCCACCCTAAGCGTGGAAGGGTATACTCAGATGTGAGTCCCTTGCTCATTGCACCATCAGGATTCAAGCAAGCCGGGCCGAAGACGCCTGAAATGGCAGAAACCGGTCCCCGGAAGCTTGTTTCCTTCCCAGTGTAAGAATTGGCTTTTGTAGTCTGGTCTGCCCTGTTCCCATGATGCACTGGGCCAGGGACAGACTAATTTGCATACAGCCAGGTTCTGAAACTGGGATGGTGCAATGAGCTAAAAAACGGTGTTGGATCTAGCCCTGATCTCTTGACTGGGTGAGAGTACTCTGCTTAATTCAGAGACTCTGTCCATCACCACCCCTTGTTGTAAATAATTTTGTCCACCCTAAGCGTGGAAGGGTATACTCAGATGTGAGTCCCTTGCTCATTGCACCATCAGGATTCAAGCAAGCCGGGCCGAAGACGCCTGAAATGGCAGAAACCGGTCCCCGGAAGCTTGTTTCCTTCCCAGTGTAAGAATTGGCTTTTGTAGTCTGGTCTGCCCTGTTCCCATGATGCACTGGGCCAGGGACAGACTAATTTGCATACAGCCAGGTTCTGAAACTGGGATGGTGCAATGAGCTAAAAAACGGTGTTGGATCTAGCCCTGATCTCTTGACTGGGTGAGAGTACTCTGCTTAATTCAGAGACTCTGTCCATCACCACCCCTTGTTGTAAATAATTCTTTACCTGACTGCATCCTTCCTTTGCTCAACTCTTCTCTTCTTTCCGGGACGGTACCCAGCTCCTTCAAGGAGGCCGTTCTAGTGCCTCTGTTGAAGAAGCCTGGAGCCGATCCTGCCGTCCCGGCAAACTACCGTCCCATCTCTCTCTTACCCTTTCTCTCAAAAATCCTGGAGGCCCACGTCACTGCCTGCCTCTCGGGGTTCATCGAGAGTTCCACCTTCCTCGAGGCCAACCAGGCCGGCTTCCGTCCTGGTCATTCTACGGAGGCTGTGATCCTGGCTGTCCTGGATACCTTGAGAGATGTAGCTGACAAGGGTACCTCCCAGGCCCTGGTATTATTAGATCTGTCGGCCGCCTTCGACACGGTGGACCATGACATCCTTCTCCACCGCGTCGAACAGGCCGGCATCCAGGGCCTGGCGCTGGCATGGGTGAAATCTTTCCTCACGGGAGATCCCAGTCTCTTAGCCTAGGTACATTCAGGGCCCCTAGGGAACATCTGCCTTGTGGGGTCCCCCAGGGCTCCTCTCTATCTCCCCTTCTTTTCAATCTTTACCTTCGCCCTCTTCTTTTTTCTTTGAGGCAGTGGGACGTCCGCGTCTTTAATTATGCGGACGACCTACAACTCATTTTCTCTCTAAATTCTCCCTCTGCTATTCCCACCTTCCAGGCAGTTATGTCCCATATCTTTCAGTGGATGTGTCAGAACCAGCTGAAATTGAACCCAGGAAAGACGGAGCTCCTCCTGCCGGGTAAGAGCGCCGTCTACTGGGGTCCACACTTCTGGCCGACTGAGCTAGGCTCCCCTCCCACCCCGGTAGCCTCGGTGAAAAGCCTCGGGGTCACTATTGACGCTGGGATCTCTCTCGGGCCGCAGGTGGGGACGGTGGTTTCCTCCTGCATGTTCCAGCTACGCAGGATTAGGAAGGTGGCCTACCTCCTCACTCCCGATGCCCTGCTACAAGTCATCATGGCCCTTGTTCTCTCCCGCCTGGATTTTTCAAATTCCATCTATTATGGTTTGCCCAAATGCTCCATCAACAGGCTGCAAATCATTCAAAACCAGGCGGCGAGACTGGCCTTCGGGATTCCGAAGTGGCAGTCCGCCAAACCCCTCCTTGTCAAACTACATTGGCTCCCTGTCAGCCTTAGGGCCGCCTTTAAGGTTGGCTGTCTTATCTTTAAGTCTCTCTCTGGTTCTTCCCCCGCTTTTCTGAAATCCCTTATTCGACCCTACTGTCCTTCACGTAATCTTAGATCACTTCACCTACATCTTTTGGTGGTCCCCTCCTTTAAACTCTGTAGATCTGGGGGTCGAAGATTCGCCTTCCTCGGCCCCAAACTCTGGAACTCTCTCCCTCTCCCAGTTAGGACCTCTGGTACTCTCATTCAATTTCGCAAATCACTAAAAACCTGGCTCTTCCCACAACCCCGTTAAATCTCCTCTGCTTCCTCAGCACCCTTTCAGCGCCATGATACCCTCGGTGACAGTGCGCTATACAAACATCCCTTAACATAACATAACATAACATGGTCCTTTCTGATCTACTGGAACTGAAACAACTCCCTCTCTTTGTCTATGGCTGTCCTAGCAGTCGTTACTTTCCCAATTCTCATTTTCTGCATAGTAATCGTCAGCGTAGTACTGAGCTGTCCTACCAGATTCGTTATTCTGCTGATCGAATTTGTTCATAGAGTTTTGAGGAGGAAGGGGACGTACGTCCTGAGGGACGTTTCTGCGTCCTCTACCTCTAGGCGCTTGTTGAGCACCTCTACCTCTTGTGCTTGAACCACCATTTGCACGCTGTAACAGAATAGGACAACTATACTTAAAATTACCATCTTCCTTGCAATACGAACATTGGTTGGGGCCTACAGGGACACGTGGCTTAGTATACTCGACTCTTTGTGAGTCCCTCTGATACTGTTGAGGCTGCTGAAAATTATTCTGGTAGCTATTCTGACCACCATTATTCTGGCCGCTACCACCACGTGGCGGATAAGCTTGCTGTAACAAAACCTTCGTTTTCAACTTTTTAGTTTTCTTCTCTGCTCTATCGTTCTCGTCTTTATCTCTATTTTCATAGTACTGTGCGGTAGCTAAAATCTGTGCTGAAGATGAAACTGCCCAAAAACTCTCAGAATCCTTTAACTTTTTACACAACTCTGGGAGCAGATTGTGCACAAATTTGTCGACAAACAATCTTTGACCACCTTCTGTGCTCATATCTTGACTACTGTGGTAGACAAATGTTTCCTCAAACCTGGTGAAGAAATCGGACACTGTTTCGTCTTTCTTTTGCTTACACGCAGACAACTTATCCCAATTTACACGTATCGCAGGCCTTATCGTTTTCATGTAATCAATTATTTTACCAGGTAGTTCCGCTATTAAAGGTTCAGGTTTAGCACCACCAATTTGTAGGGCGTCTGCAGCGGTGATATTAGCCCACGAGTCACCTAATTCCTGATCATGATCCGTGTGACGAATCTTTCCCCATAAAGGCTGTGGAACAACTTTCCCAAACAACATATCGATATCGGCTAAATTCATAATGCATGACCCAGCGGTCTGTGACAGCTCCTTGTAATACCCTGCGGGATTTTTACGGGGATCAGGTAACGTCTGTTTAAGTGCTAGAACTTTGGCTCGCTTCCATGGGACATGTACCCACACACGCTGGAAATGAGGCTGAATAGGTGGGTTAGCATTTGCGTCACCCTCTCTCCATTGTGGCGGAACCTCTCTCATGGGGTATTGTCACGCCTTCTTCCTACCATATTCACCACACTCGGATTGTGATTGAGAAGTGTTCCCCTTACTCCGATACGACAACAATACCTCAACTGCTCTTTCGACATCGGGAACTACATTCATGCCTTCTGCAAAATGGAACCGCACCCGACACAACTCGGGCGGGTTGCATTCTAGATCATTGTCTTCTAAATCTTCACAGAGAAAAACACACATCTGTTCAAAACACGTATCTCTGTGTCGGTGCTTCCCACTGACGGAAGACTTCCATGACAGACTCTACGTCATACCTCGCGGTGTTCATAACCCATTTACGCGCTAAACTATTCAGTAAATCTCTCTCTCGATAGTCAGGCAGCTGACTGCGCAACTGTCTTCATGTCAGTTTAGGGGTCGTATTAGGCGACCCAAGGAAAGGAGAGAAAAGGTTAGTAACAGTGTTGGCCATTCTCTGTCGAACGGAAGGAGAAACTGACGGTAGAACGGGCGGAAACACTGGGTGAGATAAGGCAGAAGCAGAAGCAATAGTAAAGGGAACATTAGGAGAAGTAGAGAGTGTTCCAGGCAAAGTCGTAGTAAGCACAGGCGGAGCAGATGTGATCGGTGAGCCTAGAGAAGGCTGCACCGGAGGAGCAGAAGCCAGCTGAAGAGTAGCTGGTGGGTGCTGTGGAAGAACAGGAGGCATAGCAACTATAGGTGGCGCAACTAAAGGCTGCGGAGGTGCTGTGGCATTTTGCGCATAGGGCGGTGGAGAACTTAACAAATGCGCCATTAACGGATCTTTTTCAAGTTCTTTCGCTGCACCTTGCTTAGGAGTTGGTAAAACTGGATAACATTTATCTATTACCATTTTACGTTGCCTGTGCAACTGCTCATAGTTCTGTTCTTCTTCATTATCTTTATACTGCATAGCAGCTTGCATTATTGAAATACCTCTTTCTCTCTTGTTTTTCTTTTCTAATTTAATTTCCTTTTGTTTGGCTTCCTTACGCCATAGGCGGAAAGAGTCAAACATCGCCGGCCGGGCTTTGTTCTTAAAAAGTTTAACTTCAAGGTTATCTAAGATTTCGGTATCAAAGCTACCATATTGGGGCCATTTTAAAACACCGTCTTTTCTGGTGTATTTGATCCACACTTCGTTATATGTGATGGGACCTACTCCGTGCTTCACATATAATTCATATGTTGGAGTTCCAATCGGAGGAACAGGACACGCGTGCTCCAATCGGGAGTCCTTTTTACTACAACCAAGACAAAACAAATTTCCAAGTCCGCTAAGACCAGGCATCTTCGCTCTCTAGTCTAGCTTCAAACTTCGAAGGATTTATCGATTACGATATTGCTCGTGAATACACGAGTCCCTCGGTTTTGGTGCTTGCAAGTACCAACACAAAACTATCCCAAAGGATACCCAAGACTAAGAACCACTAAGGACTGGGAGACGCTCCGCTTATACTTAACTGAGATATCGATGACGTCACTAGAAGACTCGTTTCAGCGTTTCGCTCTACCAAACTTCAAGGGTCCAAATCAGGGCGATAGCCAGGGCAGCAGTCCTTCGTTGCCGTCGGGAAGCGGGGAACCCCGCAGCAAAGACCTTCGGACCACGTCGACATGCAGGGGTCGATGAAGTGGTTGGCCGTCCTCCGGAATTTTCACACAAAGCTCCTCACGAACCTCTGGCTGGACCGGTACTGCTGGAATCGCCCCAAACGTTGGGCGCCAACTGTGGTACTGGGTTTTTCAGAACCGGTACTGATCCGGTAACCCAGTGGTGTCAGGGAAACACACCCAAAGACCACAAGTCCTTTCCTGATTCAGACCACAGAAACTCAGAGTCTTCTAGGTGAAGTCAAGGATCGATTTTATTGGCTGCAACCAAGGTAACAAGCGTCCTAGAAGTACAACACACGGGAAGTATGTTCTCAGGAGACTGCCGCAATTCACAAAGCCGGGCTTCTCTTTTTATACATAATATTGTGCTTTAGGCAAACATTCTGTACATTTTACTACGTCATAGAAATACTTAAATGACAAAGAGAAAGCAGAGTCATAATGACAAGGCCATAGTTCGGTTTGTTCATCCCATAATAAATTACCAGGCGAGGCCCAACATTCTCATCAGATATCGGTAGACCCCTAATAAAAATGGTCACCTCCCCATCATAAAGCAAGTGAGAGAAAAGAGTAAAGACAGGTGTGAGCAAGATTCGGCAGGGTGTGTGTGTGATGGAAGGTTTTATGGTAGGCTGGGCCTTGATGCTATCTTGTTCGGCCACTGGGAGAAGAACTGACCAAACAGGTTCGGCCTGGGGCACAATGGTTCCAACTTGCCCAGGTCAGGGAAAAGTCAATCAAGGTGTACGTGTCTTCAGGAATCGAATTCAGCTTGATTCAGTTTGCCTGTGTGAGGGCAACTCATAAAATGGCTGCCGTATCTAAAATGGAAGCCAAGGGTTCAAGACGCAAATAACGATTTCGAGGTGAACTCGTTACTCGAATGCGACAAGACTGCTTGTGCATGATGTACTCGTCATTCTCGGTCTTTTGATACTAAATTCGTCCTGTTACGATGAAGTATAATTCTCGAGTCCAGAATTACACGAGTCCAGACACTTTCAGAACCACACATGCCACAGAAGCTGTGCCGCCCTCTAGCCGGCCGCCTTCTCTGAAGCTCTGAAGCTGTACAGAGTGCACAGACGCCCACTCCGAAGCCGTGCGGGATGCACCAGGCAGGGCAGGCTGGGCAAGGCAGGCTCATTTCAGCGATAGCGATAACAGTTGTGAAACAGGAGCGGGAGCGATGGCGGCGGCGGCAGTACCGTGCTCGGCTGTGCTCTGTGTTCTGAGCAATCCGCAAAACCTGGCCTGGATTCGCTGGTAAAGTGTTTGGCAGTCAGTCTCTGGCAGTCTTAGCTTGGCTTTGGCTTGGCTTTGGCTTTAGCGCTCAAACTTCAGCGCTCAAAATCAAGGTTGGGGCATAGAGTGCAAGATGATCAGGTGGGGGAGGCCAGGGCACTGCGCTGCTTACACCCACCGTTCTACTCAGCTTGCTTGCACCCGCCCGCTGTCAGTTGTCAGTCAGGTCATGACAGTCGGGACATTGCCCACAGGGTTCGATGAGGCTCCCACAGTTCCAGCGGAGTTACAAATACTGAGGGTGCAGGGCTACTAAGTGGCAACCAGTACCAACACCCACTCGCCACGAATGATCAAGAGTCCACTGTAGCCCACAGCTGTCCACCACTGAGCAATCCGCTGCTGGGCTGCTGAGATGCTAAGGTGCCTTCTCAGGACTGCAGTCCGCACCCCGCAGCCTCGCCCCGCTGCCTTGCTTCCTGACTTACCAGCTGCCCGTCTCCCTGGCCTGCCTGCTCCCAACCTCTCACCTTTCGTCCCCCACAGCAGGGGGGGAGGTCCGTGGGGAGCCGAATCCAGGGCCGGGTGCCCGGTGCCGGGTCCAAGGGAGCAAGCAACATTTTTCGGCGTCTGCTCAGCCACGGCGTCTGGCGTGTCCTCCTGCTCCTGCTGCTGCGGTCAACACGAAAATGCGGCCTTTTTGAGAGGTAACTCCCATCCTTCCCTCACAAGACATAGGGGTCCCCTTACAGGGTGCCCAACCAAAAGCTCAAAAGGGCTGTAGCCAACCCCCTTTTGTGGGACCTCTCTGTAAGCAAACAGAAGGCAGGGTAAAAAGATGTCCCATCTTCGCCTAAGCTTTTCAGGTAACCCTTTTATCATCCCTTTTAGGGTCTTGTTGAACCTTTCAACAAGCCCATTGCACGGTGGATGGTAGGGTGTAGTGAATTTATAATTAACACCACACTCCTTCCACATAGCAGTCAAATATCCTGACATGAAGTTTGCACCTCTGTCAGAGACAACCTCCTTTGGAAAGCCCACTCTGGAGAAAACTCCAAGTAGGGCCCTTGCCACAACAGGAGCTGTTGTGGTCCTCAGTGGAATAGCTTCTAGATACCTGGTGGCATGATCCACTACCACCAGTATAAATCTGTGCCCAGATGCTGTTTGGGGGTCCACTGGGCCAACAATGTCTATCCCCACTCTTTCAAAGGGTACCCCCACCACAGGTAGTGGTATGAGGGGGGCCTTTGTTGTGCCACCTGCTTTGGCACTGGCTTGGCAGGTCACACAGGAGCGTCAAAACTCCTTGGCATCTTCTGACATGTGGGGCCAGTGAAAGTGAGGGACAAGCCTGTCCCAAGTCTTGCTCTGGCCTAGATGTCCTGCTAAAGGAATATCATGGGCCAAGGTTAGAAGGAAGCCCCTAAATTTCAGAGGTATAACCAACCTCCTGGAAGCACCAGGCTTGGGGTCTCTAGCCTCTGAATAAAGGAGCCCATCATCCTAATACACTTTATGGGTACCTTGAGCATTCCCAGCAGCCTCAGCAGCAGCTTGCTGTCTGAGGGGTTTAGGAAAAGGACAAGTTAACTGAGACCTGCCCCAGATCTGCCCTTGAGGGTCCCCCTGTCCCCAGAAACTCAACCTGATCAGGTTCAAGCTCTTCCAGGACAGTCTCCTCTTGGATCACAGAATCATCCTCCTGAGAGGGCTGATCCTCAACCTGGGGCAAGGGAGAAGGCACTGCCTTAACCCTCTTGCTCTTTCTCTTGGGTTGTGTCTGGTCTATAGTTTCAAGATCCAGCACAGGTTCAGGTAAGCCCTTCTTGGCCTGGGACCTGGTTACAGCAAGGACATGTGCTGAAATACCTAGCATCTCCTCATGAGTCCTATACTCCACTTCTGACCATACTGAGTTCTCAAGATCATTGCCCAAAAGACATTCAACTGGGAGGTCTGCACTTACCACAACTCTTTTGAGGCCAGTTACCCCTCCCCAGGAGAAATTAACAACTGCCACACTATGTGTAGTAGTGACATTGCTAGCATTGGTCACTAGGTAATTATCACCCAGCACAATCTGTCCAGGGTCCACAAAGTTAGGTGTCACCATGGTGACACTGGCACATGTGTCCCTGTAAGCTTGAGCCACTTTGGCATTTATTAAAGGTGTCTGTCTGTACTTGCCCAAGTTATTGGGACTCACGGTAGTGGACATAGCCATGTCCACATCTCAGATCAGAACAGCCTGAGTGGGGATCCTGACTAGGCCAGAATCCACCTCAGTACCCAGGGTTAACCCCACTATAGCCTTTGGTTGTGTACTACCACTTCTGACTGTACTAGGGGATGCAGGTGCCTTAGGGGCTGCAGTGGTAGGGGCTGTACCTTTCTTGGTGCACTCACTAAACCAGTGAGAGGCAGATTTATAATAATTACACCAAGGTTTCTTTGGACCTTCTTTCTTCTTTTTTAGAGTTTTGGGACCCCCCCCCTCCTTAGAAGTATTTTGGGGGGCTGAAGAAGACTTCTGGTCTTTTTGTTTTTGATCTCCACCCTTTTGGTCTGCCTTTTTCTGGTCACCACCTTGGTTCTGGGGTCTCTGCTTAACCCTGGTTCTGACCCATTTGTCTGCCTTCTTCCCCAATTCTTGGGGAGAGGTCAGATCTGAGTCAATCAGGTGTTGGTGCAACAACTGGTTCTGGCAATTATTAAGGATCTGTTCTCTCATTATTAGATTGTACATTCCTGTATAGTCTGTAACTTTACTTCCCAGTAACCAACCTTCCAGAGCATTAGTGGCACAATCAACAAAGTCAGTCCAGTCCTGAGTCTGTGTCTTCTGGGTGTCACTGAACATTACCTGTACGGTTCAGTGGTTAAGGCAAACCCATCAATTAGAGCACTCTTCAGGACAGTGTAGTTTTTAGCATCCTCATGACTAACAGTGAGGAGCTTGTCCCTTCCTTTTTCTGAAAAGGAAAGCCACAAGATTGCTGCCCACTGACCCTGGGGAACCTGCTGTACCATGCAGGCCCTCTCCAAAGCAGTTATCCACTTGTGGATGTCATCCCGATCTTTATCCTGTGGTAAATATTTTAGTAATTTACCTTGATCATAATTTCTAGACATAAATAATGAATTCAAGTATGAAGAGCAGAGTCCGTGGTGGTGCGAATTCAGGGTCTTTATTCAGTAACTTGAGTTAAGGGAGAGCTCCGTCACCTGAGGAGGATCGGAAGAATCTCTAACTTTATTCTCAGAACACATGGAAATTTAAAGAAAAAAAGAGGAAGGAGCTTCCCTTCAATGCATGCCCGGATCATATGTTGAAATAAACAGAAGTCATGTAGGCCCGGATCATATGTTGCAATAGAACAGAAGTCATGACCATAAAAGGAGGCAACGTTGTGAAAAGGGGGCACATGGTAGGTAAAATAAGGCTGAGTCATGATTTAGAATGAGGTTGAGGAAGCACAAGAGAGGCAAAGGTGTGAAGAAATAACGCTAGGCTGGTTCCTTAGATAAGAGAGAGAGAGTCGTGACAGGATGTCTGTTTGTCGTGTTTCAGCATTCGGGGGCTCTTCTTCTCGGAATTGGTTGTCGTGGTTCAACAGAACGGGGGCTATTTCTCGGAATTGGTCTGATTATAGGGAAATGGTTACAGATGGGGGGTCTTGTTCTCGGCATCAGCTTGACCACAGAAATGTACGGTTTACGTGAGGAAACTGGTTCTCGGAATCGCCCTGAGCATAAGGATGTAATGTTGACCTTTTTGGGGAAGGAGAGTGCGTGTGCAACTTCGTGAGGTGCATGATCAGCGGGACATAACTTTACGATAAATAATCATTTTTCACATTCCCCCCTTGTCCCATAATATACCCTTCTAAAATTCTTTGCCTTTTCTAATCCACCTCTATACTCATTAGGCCGTTTACTTGTTCCTGTAACATAATTCTTTCCTTCTCTTTCTTTCTGGACTGGGTTTTTGGAATACAGGTAGTGGCACAGGAACTACACAGTGCTGGGCCGCACTGAATACAGAGGCAGCATGTGAAGAGAATGGCTAGAGCGAGACCTATGACTGTAAGCGCCTTCCATCCCCATGAGGACAGGAGGCCCCAGAGCCAACCTGTCAGGGACCAGGCACCAGTGTCTGCATCTAGTTTTCTAGAGAGTATATGAAGGCGGTAAATAGCAGAATACACTGAGGGTGCATTGTCTGGGATAAATACACAGCAGCTGGACCCGATCAGTTCACATACACCACCACGGTTAGCCAGTATGATATCTAAGACCATACGGTTCTGTAACGTCATGAGTCTGTCGGCAGCCATCTCAGCGGTGATGTTACTTAATGCACCAGCTGTTACGTTTATGGCTCCCTGGACTACACGAGTCAGTTGTCTTATGAGGCGGCTATTGATCATAGGCCCCCAGAATGGGATGACTCCTTTAAAGAAGTCGCCGGCCTCTTGGTCTGCTGTATCTTCAGCATCTATGGCCCCACTTTGCCGTCTATTAATCACGGTCGGAGGGTCACTGAGATGATAATCTGCTGGAGCGGTGTAGGTAGGGGGAAGGAGAAATGCAATGTAGCATTTTCCGGACCAGCCTTGAGGTAGCCAAGTGCATGCGTGAGGTCCACAGATAAAGTATGTGTTTGGGGCAGTGGTCATTGTTGGGAAATTTGGATCAAGTAGGGTGTACGTCTTGTTACATTCACTATCTCCCATTTTCTGACCCTTGCCCTTTCCTCTTACGCAGAATAGGCCCTTATGGGACACAGCCCATCCTCCCTGGTCTGCCTGTCTCTTCTGGACTGAGGATGTTTCCCTAAAGGAGGTAGTGTCATTAAAGAGGGAATAACTGGTGTTTTCACTATTGTCTGCTCGGCCCCATGTAGTGGTAAGCGTTATCATTCTTTCTACGGCTCGTGCTGTCTTTGTCTTTATATCATTCCAGGTACTAGTGTTCTTGATCTGGGTCTCGGGAATGTTTCTAACAGAAGCGGAGAATATCATAGAGAATGCATAGGTAGAACCAGCATAGCCGAAAGGGAGAGGAATAAAAGGCATTCCTCCATGTACGGAGTGTGGCATTAGGCCGGAGACCCAACAATTGGTCTTGTTAATTACCAGTTGATGTTGATGGAGTGTGGAGATGAACGTGTTATTGAAGAATTCACTTTGTCTGCTCTTGAGGTGTGGAGGAAGATCTATGTATGAGTGCATCGCAGTGTTGTTCAAAGGCGTGGGGGAAGATGGTGGGAAAGCTAGATGAAGGAACCAACCTAGACAAGACATGATGCATAAAATGAGAATCAGGATAGTAAGGAGAATAGAGATCTTGTTCTTAAACAAGTTCGCACAATGAGTCTTTATCTTCATGATTTCGGCTGCTTAGTCTTTGAGAAAGAAAAGATGCACCAGTGACCGGACTCTTCCCAGCAACCGCTTCACCAAGCGTCCGTCTTGGGCTTAAATAGCCACTGGCAGGCCGGTTTCAGATGCAATGTCTCAAGTCTGTTTGGGATAGGATCGCAGTTGCGATTTGTACTCTTCTTGGGGTAAAAGTTCTGGAAGGGGTAAAACAAAGTCTGTTGTTTCAGTGTCTTTAAAGTCTGATTTTTCAGTGTCTCTGGTCTCAGGATCAGCAACAGTGTCTGAAGGAGTTGGTCCGTAGAAGGGTTTACAGTGGGAGACGTGGAGCCAGCCTTTTCGTCCCTCGACCTTGACGGCGGTCCTCATCATCAGCAGCACTAGCTTGGGGGACGTCCGCCTTTTCTCCAGAGGGCTGGTTCGATCAAATTTCTGACGAGCACCCAGTGACCAGGCTGAAGGGGGTGCTCGTCGGGCGTGGTTTTGTTGGGAAAGGCTGCAGCCACCTATGAACGACAAGAGCATAGTGCAGACATCAAAGAAGCCAAGTAATCTGTCAGTACATTCGCATCAATGGCAATTAACTTTTTAGGAGATGGGACACCCCAGATATTCGGAGGCCTCCCAAAGGTGACCTCGTAGGGAGATAGGCCCGTCCGGGAATGTGCCACCATTCTCATATAGAAGAGGGCAACCGGAAGGGCTGTCACCCAGTCTATTTGCTTGTCAGCGCAAATTTTTGCCAACTTTGTTTTTAATGTCGGGTTATGTCGTTCAACTAGCCCTGCTGCTTTAGGATGCCTAACACAGAGGAACTTCCAGGTGTATCCTAGCAGTAAGGAGACAGCCTCCATCAATTTAGAGGAGAATGGTTGTCCGTTATCAGAGTATATGACTCTTGGCAACCCATATCGAGGGAAAAATTCCCTCACCAATTGTTTAGCTGTAATCTTGGCACCATAGTCTGGGTCAGGGTATGCTTCCGTCCATCGGGTTAAGGTACAGACTACTATGAGGACATACTTATATCCCGACATCTCTCCATCTGTATGTAGTCCATTTGTAAGACTTCAAAGGGGTGATCAGGAGGATGGAACCCTCCTTGTTCAACTGAGATACTTTTCCCTGGATTGAACTGACAGCAAATCATACAGGTTCGTACTTTTTGTTTGGCTGCTGCACGTAGATGCTTGTTGTGCCATATCATATTCAGACTGTCTAACATTCCTTTTTCTCCTAGATGTGCGGGACCATGGGCAGTGTCTATCATTACGGGAACCATTAGGTAAGGGAGAAACCATTTGGACTTGTCTTT
Source organism: Lissotriton helveticus (assembly GCF_964261635.1). NCBI lineage: Eukaryota > Metazoa > Chordata > Amphibia > Caudata > Salamandridae > Lissotriton > Lissotriton helveticus. Next base: position 1,500,056,010 of record NC_136063.1, on the reverse strand, counting down.
TGTTACCCAACCTTGATCTGTATGTGAACCTCCCTCCTCCTCCCATTTTCTCTTTTCGGTCTCTGTGGCTTGGTTTTGGATGTCCACTACATCCTTGGTGGGATCGATAACTGGACAGATCGTTCTAATGGTGGTTTCGGTGCCTGGTGTTCCTGTCTGAGCAGCATGTTTGGTGGTGGCATCTGCTAGAGCATTACCTCTAGTGAAAGAGTCTGTGACCTTAGTGTGTGCTTTACATTTCAGTATGGCTACTTCTGCAGGTATGTGTATTGATTCTAGTAGCTGGAGAATAAGATCTCCATGTTGCATTTTTGTTCCATGAGAGGTTAGAAAACCTCTCTCCCTCCAAAGGATGCCAAAATTATGGACTACCCCGAACGCATATTGCGAATCGGTGTAGATATTGACTCGTTTTCCTTTGGACCATTCACATGCTTGGGTAAGAGCTATTAGTTCTGCTGCTCGTGCTGAATGTACGGATATTCTGGCTGCTAAAAGGACTGTGTTCTCTGTAGTGACAGCATAGGCCGCCAAAAGTTCGCCTGATTGGAGGCGCATACAGGAACCGTCTACAAACAGTGTGTGTTCTGGTGTACTTAGAGGGACATCCGTAAGATCAGACCGGGGTTTTGTGACTAGTTCGACTACCTCAAGGCAGTCATGGATCTGTTTGTCAACTGGGACAGCAGGCAGTAGTGTAGCTGGGTTGAGGATATTGCATCTTTTGATGATGATGTGGGGTTGGAACAGAATGACTTCATAGCCTGTAAGGCGAGCTATGGTCAAGTGTTGTGTTTGTGTCCTATTCAAGAGTAATTCTACTGCATGGGGGACTTGTACTTCCAGAGAGTGTCCTAGTACTATGGAATCACTTTGTCGTATTGCTAGAGCTGTAGCTGCAACAGACTTCAGACAGGCAGGCAAACCTTGTGCAACAGGGTCGAGAGTGCTAGAAAAATAAGCACAGGGACGATGTTTGTTGGCTTGTGTTTGTGTGAGTACTGACAATGTAGTACTTAAAATTTTGGACTCGTGTTATAAACTTCGTCGTAACACGACGATTTTTATTGTCAAAAGACCGAATATGACAAGTACACTATGCACAAGCATTTTCATCATATTCGAGTGACGATTTCGCCCCGAAATCGTCATTATCGTTCTGAACCCTTGGGTTCCATTTTGAATACGGCAGCCATTTTGTGATTTGCCCTCACATAGGCAGATGAATTAAGCCAAATTCGATTCCAAAGGACACGTACACCTTAATTGACTTCTCTGCGACCTGGGCAAGCTCGAACCATTGCCCCAGGCCGAACCTGCCCGGCCACTTCCTCTCCCAGTGGCCGAACGAGATAGCATCAAGGCACAGCCTGCCATAAACCTTGTCATCACACACACACCCTGCCTAATTTTGCTCGCTATTAAGGACTCGCAAAAGAGGACAATGATGAATCTGGGGGATAGGTACTATATAATGCATGGAGAAGGAAAAAGGTAAGGTAAAACATATGCGGACTATAGAAGCATCTAGGACTTCGAATTTTTTAAGAAAGGTGTTTATAATGTGATTATTGAAAGAGTAGGGTGTTTAGTTATAATATTGTATGTTTTAAATATGTGTTTACCTAGTTTCCAGATCTGTAATCAGAGCATAGCTCTAGTTAATGTTGTTGCCACATGTTAATGTTACCACAACTTGTAAAGTGCAACAGCTGCCCCAGGAAAGGGGTGACCTGGTGCTGACAGCAGAGCAACTGACAGGTTCAGATGGAGCAGATGCAAGGGCTACACTGCAGGACCAGGCGTTTTTTAATGGCCTTCCTGAATAGTGCAGTTGCATTAGCCATGGGATTAGAACTTTCCAACCGAATGACCTAAAAGAGTGATAAAAACCCAGCCACATAGCAGGGATAGGCCACAGACTGCGCACATCAGGGGTTGTCCTTCTGTGGAGGATGGGTTGCTCCGCAGCACATCCCCGAACCGCAGAGCCAAAGTACATGCACAGTAGGAGTTGTCCACCTTTGGATGGTGAGGGACAGAGCCTGGCAGGAGTGTATGCTTGGAATAAATGTTGTTATCCTGCATACAATCATCCCTCATACCATCACCCCGCATTTTTCACAACGCAAATGTAATTACTACATAATACCATTACCGCGCAAACTTTCACTCTGCATATTAAGTTACCACGCATGCCTTAACAACGCAAAGGCATCCGTGGTGAAGGCATAAACTGTATAAAAGTGATTTTCCTTAATATATATATATATATATAACAAGCATTGGAAATGCAATAGGTCTCGCATTAGGAAAGTTTGAGCGATTGGTATTGTAAATGACACTTTTTTTATTTATGTGTTGGTTTTGAAAATAGCAAAATTAATAGCTTTGTCAGTTACAATGTCAATAGTTTTAACTTTCGCAAATGTGACACCTATAGCATTTGTAATGCAATGTGTGTTGTATTTACGTGACTTAGATGTATTGATATTACAAATAACAATGGCTTTTAATTTTGTAAATAATTAATACTTAAATAAAAGTTCTTGTAATTTATAATGGCAATACCTTAAACGTTTGTAAATAACTATTGTGAAGATTATGTTCAGTGTATTTTATTGTGACAAAAATCCAAGAATATTGCATTTGCACCTACACACACACACAGCCACACATACACACACACACACACACACACACACATATAGATGTGGTGGTGGTGGATCTGGGGGATATGGTGGTGGTGGATGCGGTGGTGGATGTGGTGTTGGTGGATGCGGTGGTGGTGGATGCGGTGGTGGTGATGGATGTGGTGGTGGATGCGGTGGTGGATGTGGTGGTGGTGTATGTGGTGGTGTATGTGGTGGTGGTGTATGTGGTGGTGGTGGATGCGGTGAATGTGGCGGTGGATGTCATGGTGGATGTGGAGGTGATGCTGGATGTGGTGGTGGATGTGGTGGTGGATGTGGTGGTGGATGTGGTGGTGGATGTGGTGGTGATGTTGGATGTGGTGGTGGATGTGGTGATGGATGTGGTGGTGGATGTGGTGGGGATGGTGGATGTGGTGGTGGATGCGGTGCATGTGGTGGTGGTGGATGCGGTGGTGGTGGTGGATGCAGTGGTGGTGGATGGGGTGGTGGTGGATGGGGTGGTGGTGGTGGTGGATGGGGTGGTGGATGTAGTGGTGGTGGGTGTGGTGGGTGTGGTTAAAGTGTTGGTGGATGTGGTGGTGGATGTGGTGGTGGTGGATGCGGTGGTGGTGGATGTGGTGGTGGATGCGGTGGTGGAAGTGGTGGTGGACGTGTTAGATATGGTGGTGGATGTGGTGGATGTGGTGGTGGTGGTGGATGTGGTGGTGGTCGTGGTGGATGTGGTGGTGGTGGATGTGGTGGATGTGGTGGTAGATGTGGTGGTGGTGGATGCAGTGGATGTGGTGGTGGTGGTGGATGCGGTGGTGGTGGTTGATGCAGTGGTGGTGGTGGATGGGGTGTTGGTGGTGGTGAATGCAGTGGTGGTGGTGGATGGGGTGGTGGATGTAGTGGTGGATGGGGTGGTGGATGTGGTGGTGGTGGGTGTGGTGAAAGTGGTGGTGGATGTGGTGGTGGATGTGGTGGTGTATGAGGTGGTGAATGTGGTGGTGGTGTATGTGGTGGTGCATGTGGTGGTGGTGTATGTGGTGGTGGTGGATGCGGTGGTGGATGTGGTGGTGGTGGATGTGGTGTTGGTGGATGCGGTGGTGGTGGTGGATGTGGTGGTGGTGGATGCGGTGGTGGATGCTGTGGTGGTGGTGGATGCGGTGGTGGTGGAAGTGGTGGTGGATGTGTTGGATGTGTTGGATGTGGTGGTGGATGTGGTGGTGGATGTGGTGGTGGGTGTGGATGTGGTGGTGGATGTTGTGGTGGTGGATGCGGTGGTGGATGCGGTGGTGGTGGAAGTGTTGGATGTGGTGGTGGATGTGGTGGATGTGGTGGTGGATGTGGTGGATGCGGTGGATGTGGATGTGGTGGATGTGGTGGTGGTGGATGCGGTGTATGTGGATGTGGTGGTGGATGTGGAGGTGGATGTCATGGTGGATGTGGAGGTGGTGGTGATGGTGGATGTGGTGGTGGATGCGGTGGATGTGGTGGATGTGGTGGTGGTGGATGCAGTGGTGGTGGATGCGGTGGATGTGGTGGATGTGGCGGTGGATGTCATGGTGGATGTGCAGGTGATGGTGGATGTGGTGGTGGATGTGGTGGTGGATGTGGTGGATGTGGTGGTGGTGGATGCGGTGGTGATGGTGGATGCAGCGGTGGTGGATGGGGTGGTGGTGGTGGTGGATGGGGTGGTGGATGTAGTGGTGGTGGGTGTGGTGGATGTGGTGGTGGTGGGTGTGGTTAAAGTGTTGGTGGATGTGGTGGTGGATGTGGTGGGGTTATAGGTTGTTTGCATACTGGAGTTATGTTGTCAGTCGAGTTATTAAGAAAGGTGAAGCTAGACACATTTGCACAGGAGGAATAAGACGAGTGGGATGGAGGTGTAAAGGCGCAACATTTATTTTGAACATTCTACACAGAAGTCATCAAAAGTCCGTTTGTGAAGGGAAAGTTTGCCAGCAGCGTGTTTTCTTTGCACTGACAAACTCATTTTAAACCGGCCTCAAGAGACTAACAAGCTAAGCAGAGCACAGTTCAGGTTTGTTTTAAAGGTATTTGAGTTGTATTAACTATAATGTCCAAATCTTGTTTACAGTGACAAAATCCCGAGTGTTGGGAATAATGCTATGAATATAGGACAATCATTTAACAAGTCAGACATAATGAGAAAGGGGCAAGGAGAGGAAAAGGATATACACGGCTGCAGCCTTTCTACCACAAGCTTCTCCCAGCGTGCGCTCTGTAGCAGGCCATGCAGTGAATAATTAGGGGAGAAGATGTGCCGGCTTGAGTCAGAGCGCACGCTGAGAATCTTGTGGGAGGGAGGCTGGGCTGCCTTTGATGTGGTAAGGCAGGCAGGCAGGCAGGCGGCTGGGGAACAGATGGTTTGCGGGAAGAGCGTCGCGAGGGGAGGAGAGTTAAGTATGCTAACCAAAGGCGCACTAAGCCCTCTATGGTAAATGACAAAAGTACAACAAAAGTCTCCGTGTCCACGCAAACCCATGTGATGGGAACCTCCCTGTAACTCGTTTGTGTAAGAAGCTCTCAACTGCGTGAAGAACACGGTTATTTAAGATGCGTAAATGTGCATGTAATCATTAAAACTCAAAGTGAGTATCTACCTTCCACTGTGTTGAGCAAAAGGCGTAATCAAACAATGTAAATTCCACATTAATGGAAGTCGTGTATGTAGTATATGTCTATTCTCCTTATTACAGTGTAAAAATCATAATAGTTTCAGTGAGTACAAAACACTATGTCTCAAACGCTCTTATGCCGAGTGCAATTAACCAACCGTACCTTACTAATTGCTGCTTCCATTGATAATGGTAACCGGTTTGGTGAAAACAAGAGAAATAAATCTGTGGGCAAGAAACTTGTGTGTGAGAGGTGTGGGAGGAGTGCGGCTCGGCTGAGCCAGAGCGCACGCTGGGGGAAGCTTGTGGGGCGGAGCTGCTGGGGAACAGATGGCAGATGGCTGGCGATTTGATGCTGTGCACGAGCATTTCACGGGCACAGCACCAAATCGCCAGCTAGTTAAACCTCTCACGGGCACAGCACCAAATCGCCAGCTAGTTAAACCTCTGTTTAAGCCCCTTTATATCGAGCTCCCGCTCTCAATGCGCATGCGCATTGAGATAGGTCGAGAAAGAATATATATATATATATTTTATTTTAATGGGGGTGGGGCAGATTTACAAGCCCCGTACACCACATTTGCGCCACCGTTGCACCTTTGTGATGCAGCAGTGTCGCAAAGCCAACGCCATGCTGCGGGGTATTTACAATGGGAAGCATCTAGGGAGATGCGTCACGTTGTAAAGCCCTGTGCCACATGTGGGCGTTCCGGCACGGGGGGGGGCGTTCAGACGCAGGAACACCTCCTAAAAGTGGCTGAGTGAAATCTACAAGATTTTACTCAGTCACTTTTACAGCCATGCTGCCTCAAAATCCTGCGCCTGCTTGAAGCAGGCGTAAGGATTGACGCAGCATGTTAGGCATAGGGGCACCCCGAGCCTTGCTGGAGCTGCGCCGCGCTTGTGACGCAACTCCAGCAATGTGCCTCCTTTATGGCATCAGATGCGTCACGCATTTGTCTAGTCTTGCCCCATGGTGCACCACATTGTAAATGCGGCGCATCCATGGTGCCGCAAGAAGTGTCTGCTGTGACGCAAAATAACTGGCGCATCCCTGCTGATATGCAGGCATGCGCCAGTTATTGTAAATCAGCCCCACAATATATATTTACGAATATTTTTCTATATATTTTTTTTATATCTATACTTCAGCTCTCATTCCCAAAATTTAAGAGAAATAAGCACTCACAGGTGACGTTCACTAGGGATCTTTATTCACACCAAACAAACGCCTTTTGTCCAATGCGTTTCGGGCTTGCCTTGATTCTTCAGATACTATCCATGAGGAAGGGCGCACGCCCGAAACTCGTTGGACAGGAGGACGAGTGACTATTATGCCCATGGTAGCTGCTTTTGCCTTTCAGCATGTCCTGCCTGCGTGTGCTGTCCCACCGAGGGGTAACTCTTTTTCTGACATTTATTGTGGCTGACCCAGTCACGGGGCAGCACCGCCCTTAAAATCTGAGCAGGTCGGCTGCTACTTATTTGAGGCCCTGGGCAATGGCGGCTCTATAGAGACATTGTTTCCTCTAAGGGATAAAATCTTTATTGATGTTATCAATGGCAACGACCTACATGGGTAAAGATTTTGTGAACTACCAGTCCCAGAATGCAAAAGAATGCAAATTACTCACCTGAGTTTTATCTGTGCAATGGAAATAAATGAGGGTATACACTGGTAACAATTGCTTGCCTTGATTCTTCAGATACTGTCCATGAGGAAGGGCGCACGCCCGAAACGCGTTGGACAGGAGGACGAGTGAGGATTATGCGCGTGGTAGCTGCTTTTGTGTTTCAGCATGTCCTGCCTGCGTGTGCTGTCCCACCGAGGGGGTAACTCTTTTTCTGACATATATATATATATATATATATATATATATATATATATATAACCCTAAACCCACTGTTAGATTTGGGGGTCTCTAGTTGGCACAGGTAGGTACTTGTGACAAATAGGGACCCTTGCCTCTAGTCAGGGTAAGGGGGTACACTCCTAAAATAACCCCTGCTCACCCCCTTGGTAGCTTGGCACGAGCAGACAGGCTTATCTGAGAGGCAGTGTGTAAAGCATTTGTGACCACATACAGTATCCCAGTGACAACACTACAGATGGACACCACACAGTTGTATATTAAAAATAAGTATTCTTTATATAGATTTACCACAAGACCATAAACGAGAAAAACACACAATACTATACTTAAGATGATAGCTTTAGCTTAATTCACTTCAGTTCTTAAGATGCGACACTTTACGTCAATGTACCTTACGATGCATTGCGCTTCCACAACAAGCAATGTTTCAACGATGGAAATATGTCAAAGTTCTGGTGCAAAGAAATAAAGACATGAAGATTTTCCAGATGCGGCAGGCTTCTCCGATGATGCGAGAAGTCTCGATTTGATGCGTCAGCTGCAGCGGCTACACCCTTGTTCAGCGATGCGACGGCAACAGCTTCAGCTGAGACACTCTTCTCCGACGTTTGCGAGAAGCTTCCGTACGATGCAACAACTACAGCGGCGACATCTTTGTTCAGAAATGCGATGGCAGCGCGCTTCTCCGGGAGATGCGAGGCACTTACCTCGAAGCAGTGCAATATGACAGCTCCAGTGGCGACACCATTGTTCAGAAGTGCAACAGCAGCAGCAGTGACGGCTACACGCATCTTCCTCGTTGGAAGACACTTCTCTCGATGCGGTGCAATACGACAGCCACAGCGGCGACATCCTTGTTCAGAAATGCGACGGCAGCGGCGGTGACACGCTTCCTCTTTGTTGCGGGATGCTTCTCTCGATGCAGTGCAATACGACAGCTACAGCGGCGACACCCTTGTTCAGAGATTCGACGGCAGCAGCAGCGACACGCTTGTTCCTCGTTGAGTCGCGCTTCCAGCTCCTTGCAACACGCAGTCCATCAGAAGGCCCAAAACAGCAGCAGGCACTTCCAAAGAACTCTGGGGAGCTGGGGTTTGAAGTCTGAAGTCTGTTGTCCCTGAGAATTCAGCAGGAGGCAAGCTCTTTTCCAAGCCCTTGGAGATACTTCACAAGTTGAAAGTAAAGCACACAAAGTTCTTTCTCCTCTCTTTGGCAGTCAGGCAACCACTGCAGGCCAATCCCCTAAGCAGCACTTCAGCTTAGGAATAGTCTCTCCTCAAGTTCTTCAGGTTCCTCTTCTCAGCAGAGGTTTCTTCTTGTAGTCCAAAGTGATCTAATGTCTTGGGATCAGGGTCCCAATATTTATACCCCAAAATCCTTTGTCCTCTGAGGGCAGAGGGGCCTTTGCCCAGTCCAAACCAGTTCTGTACCACTCTATTTACATGACTCCTTCTTTCCTTTCACAGTGCAGGGCAGAAACATCAGACACCCCACAGGAAGGTGGAGCCAGCATTGTGAAGGGAATGCACAGCCCTGGAGCACTTTGTTGACGTGATTCCTTCTCTTCTTTCACAGTGCAGGGCAGAGACATCAGACGCGCCACAGGGGGTGGAGACAGCACTTTGGGAGGCAGGCACTGTCCTATTCAGGTCCCAGGTGCAACTACTCCCTCCCATCTAGACGCATATCTCTCTATTCACCACTGGGCAGACTCACCCTGTCTCCTGGAATTCCCCAGCCCTGTCACTCAAACTCCAGACAAGGAATACACAACCTAGCAGAGGCAGTCCTGGATAGTTAGACAAGAAAACACCTTCTTCCTAAAAGTGGTATTTTTAAACACAGAATGTTAAAAAACAAATTCACTATAAAATATGTATTTTATCATTCTGAGTTCAGGCATACTAAACTAAAATTTTTACCATGTTCCCTGAGTCAGTTAGGATTATAAAATGTAATAATCTACTGCCCATTCTGGCCTATGGAGAAAAGTAGCCTTGCAATAGTGAAAAACGAAAATGGCTGTAATTCACTGTTAGGACATGCCACCCACATCAGGGCTTGTCCTACCTTATACTTACAATGCACCCTGTCCTTGGGCCTACCATTGGGTGTCTGATATGAAGAAAAGGGAAGGTTTAGGGACTGGCAAGTGGGTGCACTTGCCCAGTCAGCATCAGTGATGTCATTTGAGATGTCATCAGTGATGTCATCAGTGATGTCACTGACCATGTCATGAATGATGTAATATGTGACATGATCAGCAGTGGATTGCGGGTGCGCGATATATAGTTAGTACTACTAACTATATATGGAATTTCAATGGTTTTGTGTGAGTAAAAAAAGGTTTTTTAAATGCTAATTCCTAACTATATATGGTCTATAACCTATGGTGTTTTCAGTGAATTTTCAAGGTTTTGTAAATGCTAATTCCTAACTATATATGGTCTATAACCTATGGTTTTTTCAGTGTATTTCAATGGTTTTTTAATAGCAAATATCATAAGCTGTCGAATGTCAAGTACGTGGTAAGAAAAAACATTTTCGTGTTTATGCACGCTGATCTGCTTTGAATGCTGCCCCCCCCTCATTTTTATTAGGAGTACTCTCTCTTTGCAGATAGTGAAGGGTAGTTAACGCAGGCCTTTGCCCCCGTTGTAATCCGTCGTGCCTGCTTCTCTCTCCATTTGATTGATTGTTATCCAAGCATTTACTGTTTTAGAATTGGTTCTCTTTGGTTCATTCTCTATTTACAAACAAGCACAGAGTCGCAATACTCTGTTTAGTCTTTGCAGATAGCGAAAAATCGTGTAAAAAAACAAAAGGAATCGAGCAAAATCAGTAGGCCACTAATGGGATCTCTTTTTGACCTCGCTAAAATAGAAACATTAGGAACAACCCCTCATGAGAAATACGAAACTAGTGAGATGAACTGAACTCCACACCATGATGTATGCAAGACAGCTCGGCTCCGCCACCCACCCCGCCCAAAATAACGATAAACTCTATGCAAATATTACAAATATATACAACACACCAGCAAAGTAACAGGGTAAAACATTTTATTAAATAACTATTTACATAACTATTTTATACTTTTTGTTGCCCGATCCGGCTAGCTCAATCGATCGAGCATGAAACTCATGCACTCTGATAATTCAAAGTTTTGAGGAGTGCTTGTAACACTGTCTGAAGCCTATTTGCACTTGCTTCAGCTTCACTATTCTTAATGTAAGTGGGGGCTGTTTGAGGACGTGACTGCATTTGAAAACAATGTGATGCGGTGCCACCCTGAACCGCTTGACGGAGGCCCCGAGGGACGGTGTCATGGCGCGGACTCGGAGGGGGCGCTTGGCTCCGGCCCCCTCCGCAAGTCGTGTTGCCCTGGTGTGGCCTGAGATCGCCCCCGACATAGGTAGCCGGCTCCCGGGGTCAAGCGGAACTTTTTGCCTTTTGGTGACTCTTCCATTCTTCACCTTGTCCCACAATCCGTTTCACCTAAAGACACGGTGTAGTGGGGCGCCCCTTTTCCGTTTCAGTTGCCATTCAGCCCGCTTTTGCTACACTGTGCCTCTTCCGCTATTCAGCTGTTTACCGCCCGCTCTTGCGACTACAGCGTTTCGCTCACCATGTAGTTGAGTTGCTCCCGCTCTTGCGGTGCAGCGATAGGCGGCTGCCACAGGACTCTCAAAATGGCGGCCGGCTCTTCAGATTTGGGCGTGGTCCACTAAAATGGGCCTGCGACACCTTGGAACTCGGACGCTTGTCTGCTAGAGCTTGGGCTCCATTATCGAAAGCGTCCCCTCAGCCTTGAAGATTCTACAAAAGTCTTGGGGGCCCCCGACTCCCGCAGGCTTCTGGTGGGGAGCGCCTAGCATGATTGCTCGTGGAATGGCCACGACGGAGCTACGAAATGGTGGTGCTCTCATGCTAACGCCAGCTTCAGTCTGAAACATCCAGAAACACTGTAGACTACCAATTCGATCAGTTCCGGTAGCGCCCCAACGTGACCCGGTAGAGAAGAACTTGCCCTCCCCTCTTTGACTGATGGTTCTTGTTGCCTGTCCCTTCTGTTGTCATTTAACAGAACTATTTAGCCTGCTGAAAGGGGTTGTGTTCCGACCGCTGGTTGGTGGAGACATTTTGACTATATTCTGGACCTGCGTTGTCGCGTAATGCGTCATATGAAGCGCCGCGTTAGCGCACCCGGAAGTGCTCCGGTGCGCGAAGCGCAGCTTCCCGGAAGCGATCCGGGGCGCGGCGCGCAGCGCGTAACGTAAGCATAACAGGTCATGTGACTTGTTAATAAAACTTTTCATTGGTTTATTTTACTTTTCTTATTCTAATGATGAAAGGCTTGGTCATATGACCTAAAAATTACGCTTTTTATTACTTTCGAACATTATTTTTTCTTAAACATATGTTATAATGTTCCAGGCTAATGTACTTTCCCGGAAAATTTACAACTGTCCTGCAAGTAAAATATATTCCTTTTTCGAGAAAAAGGGCGTTTCTTCGTCCCATGACGGAGCCGTTGAGCAAAAGAGGCTCGGCCTGCTGTCTTAGTCGCTGATACGCCTGAATATCAGATTCTTATCGATCACTTTATGTTGCAGGAGTAGAAAACACAACAGCCCTTGACCATTTATCTTTACTGCGTTCCTGCGTATTATACCTTTTACCCTTCATGTAATTGGACTGCTTTATTTCACTTGCCTTTTACTGATTCTAAAACAGTGACTATTATTAAAAACTTTACCAATGTAAAAACTACTACCATGTTTTCTTTTAAAAACCTTTATTGTGAAAACGTCAGTATACAAATACGGGCCTATAACCACGTGGGCCGGCCACGGAGCAAACTGTAATCGTATATGATGAGTAGACATTTACACTGTAGAGGAACGTAACGGGCGGGCCATTAGGTTGCAAGAACTAAGGTGTCTAACAGTTGCGGAATCGGTGGACGTACATTTAATAATTAAAATACGACAGAGACAGTTACAATAAAATTATCTAGATATACATTTGCGGGCAAGTACCATGGGTGATGTTAATTCGAACTTTCAATAGTACAGTAATCAATAACACATCAGAACTTAATATCAATAGGGATGTCGAAATATTCAATCAATTCTCGTCCCCGCCCGCCATGTGCTTCAAAACTGCATACGTATCTCGTGATTTCAAGGTTCTGCAACCAGTACACAACAAGGAGTTACGAGTCCCATTTATTCCGGCGCCATTTTGGGCGAGGACGGGCAGGTCCAGGATATTGTCAAAATGTCTCTACCAACCATCGACTATGATGATGTTCATATGCTGTATTTATTAGAGTAACACTCATCTGTCCACATGAAATTAATTTGCCACAATTTAAACATGTCATTTTAATCTTTCCAAAGTTCTTCTAAATATTTGGGACCGTTTCCCTTGCCTCTGATGCTGTCAGTGCCACTTCTTTGGTGAATGTACTGGCAGGTCGGGGGTTCTCCTCCAAATCTCTCTTTTATGCAGCACTATAATTAATCGGTGCCACCTCTCCATATGACGATGCATGGTATAGTTACCATAACTATATTTTTTTTCGGTTCCTCTGGAGAGTACATCGTGGCATCTGAGGCAGGTAACATACCGGGCATTTACCTTTTTTTGCATGTAGAGGAAAGGAAAAAAAATTCGAGCGTCCGAGTTCTAAGGTGTCCCAGGGCCATTTTAGTGGACCAGGCCCAAATCCAAAGAACAGGCCGCCATTTTGAGAGACCTGTTGCAGCCGCCTGTCGCTGTAGCATCAAGAGCGGCCGAAACTCAGCTGAATGGCAACTGAAACGGTAAAGGGGCGCCCCACTACAGCAGACGAGCCTCCACCTGGGAAGGCCCATTCACGCCGCCTCCCCCCCCCCCCTTCAGGCACCCCACGCCGTTATTCGGAGCAAGATTGTAGGATGGCCACACCAGTGCGGCAACTTGCTAGACACCACCTCGGTGCCAACCGAATCTCAGCGCCTTGTGGTGTCTTCTATTCAGAAAATATTGTTGTGCTGCCTTCGACCTATTCGCCGCAAGTGCGCACGCAACTCAGCTGCATAGCGAGTGAAACACCAAGGGGCGCCCCACTGCAGCCGAGGAACCTTCATCTTGGGGGCGACGCACAGCATCACATTGCTTTCCAATGCAGTCAGATCCTCAAACAACCCCCACTGACTGACGCGAACTCACAGGCCAACGGAGCGCCCCACGCCGACTTTTGGCGCAGCATTGTAGGATGGCCACACCAGTGCGGCAACTTGCTAGACACCACCTCGGTGCCATCCGGATCTTGGCGCGTTGTGCTGCCTTCGGCCTATTCGCACATCGGTCCGCTACTGACGCCATCTCACAGGCCAACGGTGCGCCCCACGCCGACTTTCAGCATTGTAGGATGGCCACACCAGTGCGGCAACTTGCTAGACACCACCTCGTTGCCATCCGGATCTTGGCGCGTTGCGCTGCCTTTGGCCCTATTCGCACATCGGTCCGCTACTGACGCCATCTCACAGGCCAACGGTGCGCCCCACGCCGACTTTCAGCATTGTAGGATGGCCACACCAGTGCGGCAACTTGCTAGACACCACCTCGTTGCCATCCGGATCTTGGCGCGTTCTGCTGCCTTCGGCCTATTCGCACATCGGTCCGCTACTGACGCCATCTCACAGGCCAACGGTGCGCCCCACGCCGACTTTCAGCATTGTAGGATGGCCACACCAGTGCGGCAACTTGCTAGACACCACCTCGGTGCCATCCGGATCTTGGCGCGTTGTGCTGCCTTCGGCCTATTCGCACATCGGTCCGCTACTGACGCCGCCTCACGTGCCACCGGATTTTCTACGCTTTTTTATACCCTATGCCGCATAACAGGTCATGTGACTTCTTTATAAAACTTTTCATTGGTTCATTTCACTTTTGGTTTCCTAATGATGGAAGGCTTGATCATATGACCTAAAAACAACACTTTTCATTGGATGAAAACTTTTTTTTTTCCCAAACGATGAAAGCCCCACCTTGTTTCTGGATGTTTCAGACTGAAGCTGGCGTCAGCATGAGAGCACCACCATCTCGTGGCTCCGTCGTGATCATTCCGCGAGCAATCATGGCAGCCGCTCTCCCACCGGAAGCCTGCAGGAGTCGGGGGCCCCCAAGACTTTTGTAGAATCCTCAAGGCTGAGGGGACGCTTTCGAGAATGGGGTCCAAGACCTAGCAGACAAGCGTCCGATTTCCAAGGTGTCCCAGGGCCATTTCAGTGGACCAGGCCCAAAAAGGAAAGAGCCTGCCGCCATTTTGAGAGTCCTGTGGCAGCCGCCTATCGCTGCACCGCAAGAGTGGGCGCAACTCAGCTGAATGGCGGATTTTGACACAGTGTACCAAAAGCGGGCGGAATGGCAACTGAAACGGTAAAGGGGCGCCCCACTACAGCAGACGAGCCTCCACCTGGGGAGGCCCGTTCACGCCGCCTCCCCCCCCCCCCCCCCCCGGGGCGCCCCACGCCGTTATTCGGAGCAGCATTGTGGGATAACAAAACCAGTGCGGCAACTTACTTGACATCACCTGGGTGCCATCCACATTTCAGCGCATTCTGCTGCCTTGGGACTATTCGCACAACAGACCGCTACTGACGAGCCACCCCCCGGGACGCCCCACGCCGTTATTTGGAGCAGCATTGTAGGATTCCCAAAACCAGTGCGGCACCCAGGCAACATCACCTGGGTGCCGTCCAGAACTCAGGACGTTGTGCTGCCTTGGGACTATTCGCACAACCGACCGCTACTGACCATTGTTCCTTTTTTCCTAAAAATATTTAAATGTTTTTACTATTTTTGTTGCGTTGTTTATATTTATAAGTTATTAAAGTTTTATAATCCTACTACTTTGTTGGAGTGCTATATATTTTTTATGTGACACATAATTGTAAAAACTTTGATGTACAAAGAGGCATCCCTGGAATCTTCCGCTTCAGGCTCGGTCCCGTCCCCAATCACAATACAGGATGGTTTTCAGATAGTAGGAACGCGTGTGGTGTAACGGATCTCATCGGGTGGGGGCCTTGATCTACTGTAACTCCTTTGAAGAGGGGTGATTCTTTACAGCTGGGGCCATAAAGTACATCTGCAGGGCTACCTGATAGCCTGGGACCGGCCTGGACAATCGGACACAGAGGAAGAGGAGTGTCAGAGGGTGCGGTAGTGAATAGGGCGAAAGGGAGGTGTCGGGCGGGCACAGAGTGTGATTCTCAGGGAAGAACAGCGCAGATGGGGGGAGGTTTATTGCCCATGCATAAGACAGAGAGCGGGGGTGACCAGTGCCTGGGGGAGATGCTTATGAGGGTGGGGAGCCATGCTAAGGATCGACAGCGTGCAGAGAGTGGGTCTGGTCAAGGCATCTAAAATGGCTGCCGTGCACGACAAAAGTGTGGCATTTGAAAAAAGGCAAGATGGCGCAGACAATTTTTTTCAACACTTCCTGATTTCCTTCGAATCGAACGTTAACAGACGTTATCTCTCCCACACTACCGGTCCCCCTGGGCTTAAACGCCGAGATGGTAGGGACTGCATCCCGTGGAGATAGGCCGAGACGTCACTCAGCAGAAAAAAAAGTTTTAAAAAAGTCTATAAACATACAATAAGTTAAAAGTCAATCATTCTTGTTTCCTTGTAGTACGCTCCCCAGTCCGCTTCCCGTTACGCTAACCGGGCGCACCCCACCAAAAAAAACGATTTTTTTATTTTTTTTTTGCCCCGCGGAGCCCTTTTAAAGCCTCCACATCAAACCTATGGGGTCAGGGAGGATCTACTATGCCCCCTTATGGTCATTTGCCCCTTCGCTTTGGCCTCCTCTTGTCTCTCGATCCTACCGAGAGACAAGATGGCGGCCGCTCCGTACTGTTTGGAATGTTTACAGACACCGGAGAGCCAATCAGCTTCGCTTCGCAAAGCTCCGTAACGCGAAAAGTACGCGACCCGGATCGCTACCCGGGACGCTGTCACAGATATATATCTTTTTTTGAACGTTAATTTCTCAAAATCCACTGCAGCACATATATTGAGACCCAGCAAAGGCACATCGGGCTACCGGTCCCTACAATTTTGCCAAGTTTCATGCAAATCCATTCACCCGTTCGATTTTTTTTTTGTTGATTTTTTTTTGCCCCGCGGGGCCCTTTTAAAACCTCCACATCAAACCTAGGGGGTCAGGGAGGATCGACTATGCCCCCTTATGGTCATTTGCCCTTTCGCTTTGGCCTCCTCTTGTCTCTCGATCCTACCGAGAGACAAGATGGCGGCCGCTACGGACTGTTTGGAATGTTTACAGACGCCGGAGAACCAATCAGCTTCGCTTCGCAAAGCTCCGTAACGCGAAAAGTACGCGAAGCGGAGCGCTGCCCGGAGCGCTGTTACAGATATATATCTTTTTTTGAACGTTAATTTCTCAAAATCCACTGGAGCACATATATTGAGACCTAGCAAAGGCACATCGGGCTACCAGTCCCTACAATTTTGCCAAGTTTCGTGCAAATCCATTCAGCCGTTCGGGCTAAAAGTGAGGCCAACCGCCCTATGGAAATTAACATGGGAAAAACGCGTTTTGGGACCCCCCTTTTTTCTCGGCCCCCCCTTGACGAACCCACCCCAAATTTTTAGGGGCTGCTCAGAAACAAAATGTTCCATTTTCCTGAAAATTTCAGCCAATTCCGTCCACAAACGCCAAAGTTATTAGACATAGAATTTTCAAAAATCCCATAGAGAAAAAATCCTAACTATATATACCTACTGGCGGTCCCATAGAGAAAAAATCCTAACTATATATACCTACTGGCGGTCGCCAGTAGGTATATATAGTTAGGATTTTTTCTCTATGGGATTTTTGAAAATTCTTTGTCTAATAACTTTGGCGTTTGTGGACGGAATTGGCTGAAATTTTCAGGAAAATGGAACATTTTGTTTCTGAGCAGCCCCTGAAAATTCTGGGGGGGGTCGTCAAGGGGAGGCCGAGAAAAAAGGGGGGTCCCAAAACGTGTTTTTAACATTGAGTTTTCCATAGGGCGGTTGGCCTCACTTTTAGCCCGAACGGCTGAATGGATTTGCACGAAACTTGGCAAAATTGTAGGGACTGGTAGCCCGATGTGCCTTTTGTAGGTCTCAATATATGTGCTCCAGTGGATTTTGAGAAATTAACGTTTAAAAAAAGATATATATCTGTAACAGCGGACCGGGCAGCGCTCCAGTTCGCGTACTTTTTGCGCAACGGAGCTTTGTGAAGCGAAGCTGATTGGTTCTCCGGCGTCTGTCAACATTCCAAACAGTCCGTAGCGGCCGCCATCTTGTCTCTCGGTAGGATTGAGAGACAAGAGGAGGCCAAAACAAAGGGGGAAATAACCATAAGGGGGCATAGTAGATCCTCCCTGACCCCCTAGGTTTAATGTGGAGGTTTTAAAAGGGACCCGCGGGGCAAAAAAAAATAATAATAATAATAATCGAACGGCTGAATGGATTTGCACGAAACTTGGTAAAATATTAGGGACTGGTAGCCCGATGTGCCTTTGCTAGGTCTCAATATATGTGCTCCAGTGGATTTTGAGAAATTAACGTTCAAAAAAAGATATATATCTGTAACAGCGCTCCGCTTCGCGTAACGGAGGTTTGCGAAGCTGATTGGTCATTCTGTCACTGGGCTATAGTTGGGCTACATCTGGCTGATATTTGGGCTACATTTGTTTTTTTTGTCTCTGGCGGCCATCTTTGGGCTACATTGGGCTACATTGGGCTTCATTGGGCTTCATTGGGCTACATTTGGGCTCCAACATATATATAGGCCAATGTAGCCCAATATATATTTTTCAAAGTTAATTTTCGTAAAAACCACTGGAGCATATATCTTGAGACATAGCAAAGGCACATCGGGCTACCAGTCCCTACAATTTTGCCAAGTTTCGTGGAAATCCATTCAGCCGTTCGAGCTAAAAGTGAGTCCAACCGCCCTATGGAAATGAAGGAAATGAATGGGTAATTTGTAATTAGCAAATAGCTCATCGCAAACTAGGATTGGTAAAGAATCGCTATTTATTCCTTAAAGTTCGCTATTTAGGAAATGCAAAAAACTTTGATGATACATATGGCGGTTCATCTCTAACAAGATAAGAAGCATAGGGATAGATTTATGATGACTGGCGCATCACCAGGGATGTGTTAGTCATTCTGTGCCGCTGTTCCGTCACCTATGGTGTGCTGCATTTACAATGCGGCGCATCATGGGGCAAAAACAGCACAGATGCGTGATGTATCTGTGCCGTAAAGGTGGCGCATTGCTGGACTGTGGACAGAGGATTGGAACCTCGGCGAATTAGGGTGCCCCAAAACTCACCTTAGTAATCAAAAACCCCTTAGCAAGCTAGGTACAGTGTCACATTGGATATAACAAACTCTTAATGTTTAGACAATCCAGAATATGAACTTATAGTACCTCAGGATACGTGGAACTCATGAACAGTCGGTCGTTATATATTTCTTAGAAACCAGAACATGGAGTTAAGAAGAACACATGTGTATTTGAAATGTTTATTTACTAATGCCGTCTTCTCAGGCGTAGTATCTTAGATAATACAAGTACACATATTATCAGTAGCAAAATTACCAGCATAGTTACTAGTACATAAAAAGCGAATGGTGACAGTATGTTAACATGCTGTAAATGAATAAGAGTTAGCAACACTTATAAGCAGCCACGGGCCATGGAGGGAGTTACAGTGGGGCAGGGAGGCGGGGAGGGGGAGGGGCAGGGTGGAGAGGGCTCCACCCTGCCCCTCCCCCTCCCCGCCTCCCTGCCCCACCGTAACTCCCTCCACGGCCCGCGGCTGCTTATATCTCACCCTCCCTAATACACATATTATATTATTTGCTAAGAAGGTCTGTTTGTGTTGGTTTAGGGCGTGCCCATACTTTAGTGTCTTAGATTTGAAGGAATCACATCAGCATACACCAGCTCTCTCTTCATGTGAACCGCATCAACTGTTGTGTATGTGTGTTCGGCAAAGCAATATAAAACCCGCCTCATGCCCAGAATTGGCAGAAGCTGCACTTATGTTATGAGTATGAAGTCGTGGAGATCAGACCTCATAACAATTCTGTATCGTGTTGTTCTTGAAACTTCAGCACTCGCTGTACAGATATAGTTTAACAAGCAAAGCAGATAGTAGAGCAATAACATATTATTCTCATGTAAACCACGATGAACTACTAGGTTGAAAGCTAAAGCAACAACTAAGTGTCGTGTGCAGAAGTTGCAAAAAAGGAAAAATGGCGTTTAAACCGGTAATGAGCCCATGCTAACTTAACACGGTGTAAAGATATCCAGGACCTAGATGACACCTCCCCATGATCCGGAAACGAACTGAATAAGATAATAGAAGTGCCATCTCATGAGAGCAGATTGCAACTTTATATGTGGACGGTCCGCAAGGTAAAACATTAAAAACTAGGAAAATTTAATGCTAAAGAAAAATAAAACAGCCAAGTACTTTATCGAGTCTTAAGCCAATAGGCAAGCTAAATAATAAAAACTTGACAAATAAGTCAATGAATTGTCAATGAAATGCTAGTACTCAGCATATCAAACATGAAAAAGGTCTATGACATAACTGTGTATGCAAAATAAGCTGCAACAGCCTCCAATAGGAAGTCACCGTCTTCATCCGAAAAGAGTTCAGCCATCCAATTTAAAAGCGGAAAAGAACATACGTGCTCTCCCAGCACCGGATCCTCTATCACCATCAGAGGACAGCTCGGTGGGTTTTCAAGAAAGCTCTGTTCCAAGAAAGACTGTGTTGCCGCCAGTAAATTCCAGGGACCAATTAGTCCATGCATCAATGCCACAGCCATAATCCTTTCGCCAGGACAAACCAACTCGTGAGTAATGATAGGAGTCATCAGCTGATTAAAGTCGACGTCAGGAGAAACCGGTCCGCAGAGACACAAATCAATGGCCCAATCGAAATCACAGGTCAGGCAGTAAAATACAGGCTGGACACAGGTGAAGTAGGAGAATCGAAAAGATATGCTGTGCTTAATATCGCCAACGGCATTGTGCCATAATATTCAAGCATGCGATTGCGGAACAGCGTCAGCAGCTGCAGGGCGGGAGCTTGCACAGGAGGGACATCCATATTTAAAAATGTAAAAAAGCACAAGAGCGTCCGCTGGTAATGCAAGTAAAAATGGGAATCTACCAAGCACAGTGGAAAAAATAGAATGAAAGAAAGCAGGGATGACTCCAAAGATTTTCTCAAATGAAGTCACGAGACCACTGGTAACAACTTTAAAAAAGTGCGCCAGGCCCTTTGTGGAGGACGCGTTAAAGATAGTCCGAACCATGTCGCTGAAATGCAAAGGCGAATCAGTATTTAAAAGGGTCTGAACCTCTGTACGGGTGTTCGCTATGTGAAGCACGAAAGTTTCACGGGCCGAACTCAAGGCCACCTCTCTCTGAGACAAAAGAGCTGTTATTCTTGCCATGCCGTTGAAATGTGCTCCCAAGGTTGGTATTTGTGGCCAGATTGAAAACTCCCTATGTTCATGTGTGGGAGGAAATAGAACATTTCTGCAGCAAATAACCCGTTCACTTACTGTTACGATAAAAGGAATACTTTTAATTAACCCAGAACAATCTTCATTATTGAGCATCAAATAACTACCATTTTCCAACAACTTGAACGTGGGGATGATAGCAGGAACTGGCGTGCCTTGCAACACGCAAGCCATATTTGGTCGGTGTTTGTTGCATGAACCGTGTAACTGTATGTGCCTACACATTAGTGAATGATCTGGCGTCTCAGTGCATTCCTCTCCATTCAGATAAACTTCTTGATCATCTTTGAAACATCTGTATGTGTATGGAAGCGACCAGACCTCATGAAGAAAAGCACTACCTAAAGGTTCATAACGACCTATTGGTATATATTTCATACAATTTGAAAACTTATATAAAGCAAAAGGCAGCGTTATTAAACCGTGGATAAGGCACGTTGCCAAAAAACCCGCAATCCTCTGCTGATGATGTCACTGAGCATGTCATGAATGATGTAATATGTGACATCATCAGCAGTGGATTACGGGTAATAGTATCTCTAGTTTACTCCCCTATAGCTGTCTTTCTTTTAACATAAGTGTCTGTTTCCTTCCCTTATACTTACTGTTCTTTTTAAAAAAAAAAAATTTTGGTTCACTTCCGGTTCGCGTACCGGCGAGCGAACTGGGAAGCGAACTACGAGAAATAGAGGTTGGCACAGTTCCAAATATTGTACCAATTTTTTAATAACGGGGAGGTAGTTCTGAAAAGAACTTTTTTTTATTGTTTTTGTTGTTTTATATTTTTTTTATTATTTTTCTGAACATTTTTTTCCTTTTTATGAATTTTTCTGAACAGTTTTATATTTTTTTGGGTTTTTCTTGGAGGGGGCAATGAAAACGATTCATTGTAAAGGGCTCAACAGGAGCAACAAAACAAAAAAAAAGTATTTATTATTTGGGGCGTTTCGTACAAACTTGCATATGATAGTCAATAGCTCTGTTGATCAGAGTGATGCTTCTTTCTCCGTAGCAAATGAATCCACTGCAATATACGCAGACTTGTTTTACTTCATGAAATCTCGTTTGTATATTTGGCACCATCTCCCTGCCCTCTGGTCCCGTTACTTCCGGTACAACAGATCTTCTGGCCATAATAGGGAGATTATCTAGGTCGTTACGAAACTGTGCAGCACTGTAGTTGTTAGGATGCCACCTAGTCATATGGCGATGCATTGTGTAGTTTCCGAAACTGTATTTTTTGTCGGTCCCTCTGGACAGTCTATCTTGACATATAAGGCAAGTTACGTATCTTGCATTTACTTTTTTCTGACCTTTGGGAATTTAAAAAAATTGCCAAATGAAGTTTTCTTTCCGGTGAGACGTCCTGGGCTCCTCAGGCAAAAAGTGCCTCTCTTCGTGCTCGTCGTCCTGTTCCTCTTCTTCCTCTTCTTGCTGAATTATAACTTGAGCAGGTGGTCCACTCTTCCTTGGATGTGGTGGAGGTGGTGGGGAAGCACCAGCTGAAGCTACTAAAGAAGCCATTGCTCACTGGTAACAAAGGGTCTTTCTCTCACAATGATGAAAGTCAGAGTGAGGAAAGAAGGAGGGATTTTCATCATTTGGGAAAAACAATAGTTCTCAACCAATGAAAAGTGTTCATTTTAGATTATATGACCTAGTCTTACATCATTAGGAAACCAAAAGTGAAATGAACCAATGAAAAGTGTTATTACCAAGTCACATGACCTGCTGTGTTTACGTTAAGCGCTTTGCAGGGCCTCCCGGTTTGCTTCCAGAAACCTGTGCTTTGCGACTCGGTAAGCGTACCAGTTCGCTAACGTAGCACGTCATATGACGTATCACGCGACAACGCGAAACGTCATGCGGACGGGAGGCGTCACGATGTTGTTTTCTAACGTGGCAGTTGCGGTAAAGAAACGTTTACCGGCTCGCGGTCTATTTCGCGGCATCAAGGTCAGCTAACGGGAAGCTTCCCGATTCGCGAAGCGGGAACGAAGAAAAAAAAATATTTTAAAAAAAAATTATTAATAAACATATAAAATATATTTTTGGATTTAAAGAAGAATACATTTTACAGCTACAGATATTAGCTGTTAAAAAACCAATGTAATTCACTGAAAAAACCATAGGTTATAGACCATATATAGTTAGGAATTAGCATTTACAAAACCTTGAAAATTCACTGAAAAAACCATAGGTTATAGACCATATATAGTTAGGAATTAGCATTTAGAAAACCTTATTTTACTCACACAAAACCATTGAAATTCCATATATAGTTAGTTGCACTAACTATATATCGCACACCCGCAATCCACTGCTGATGATGTCACATATTACATCATTCATGACATGGTCATTGACATCACTGATGACATCACTGATGACATCTCAAATGACATCACTGATGACATCACTGATGACATCTCAAATGACATCACTGATGACATCATGACACACCAATACCAGTTACTACATACGCACTCACTGATTCCTACGTCTACACACACATTCACTCATTCACCCATACAATCACTCATACATACAGTCACTCATTATTACAACACTATCATATGCACTCATACACCTATGCAGACAGTCACACACTGCCACTCATCCATGGAGTTACTCACACACCAAGTCAGTCCTGTAAAGAATCAATCACACTTCCATTTCTTCATCTATACAGTTAAACACAGAACACCATACTTCAGTGACATCACTGATGACATCACTAATGACATCTGAAATGACATCACTGATGACATCTCAAATGACATCACTGATGACATCATGACACACCAATACCAGTTACTACATACGCACTCACTGATTCGTACGTCTACACACACATTCACTCATTCACCCATACAATTACTCATACATACAGTCAGTTATTATTAGAACACTATCATATGCACTCATACACCTAGTCAGTCCTGTGAAGAATCAATCACACTTCGATTTCCTCATCTATAGTTAAACACAGAACACCATACTTTTCACACATATACTAACACATACTTACTCTCTTATACAATCACTGATACAAGTACACATTGATATGCACAGCGTCACACACCTCCCAGCCAGCCACACACACACTCAGTCTTCCATCCATCCAGTCATTCTTCAATATGTAAAACGTATTTAAACTTTACAAAAACACACAGACACTAGATGATGTCATCAGTGATGTCATCAGTGATGTCACTGACCATGTCATGAATGATGTAATATGTGACATCATCAGCAGTGGATTGCGGGTGCGCGATATATAGTTAGTGCAACTAACTATATATGGAATTTCAATGGTTTTGTGTGAGTAAAATAAGGTTTTCTAAATGCTAATTCCTAACTATATATGGTCTATAACCTATGGTTTTTTCAGTGAATTTTCAAGGTTTTGTAAATGCTAATTCCTAACTATATATGGTCTATAACCTATGTTTTTTTCAGTGAATATATATATATATATATATATATATATATATATATATATATATATATATATATATATATATATTCTATTTATTCTATCTTTTGCAGTGCCATCATCCCCCTTCACAAAAGTGAAGGGGGGTGATGGCACTGCAAAAGATAGAATAAATCGTTATACTGTTAAACTGTGGGAGTGCTGCGTGTTATTTGCTACTTGCAACTTGGTGTAGGAATATATATATATATATATATATATATATATATATATATATATATATATATATATATATATATATATATTCACTGAAAAAACCATAGGTTATAGACCACATATAGTTAGGAATTAGCATTTACAAAACCTTGAAAAGTCACTGAAAAAACCATAGGTTATAGACTATATATAGTTAGGAATTAGCATTTAAAAAACCTTATTTTACTCACACAAAACCATTGAAATTCCAGATATAGTTAGTTGCACTAACTATATATTGCGCACCCGCAATCCACTGCTGATGATGTCACATATTACATCATTCATGACATGGTCAGTGACATCACTGATGACATCACTGATGACATCTCAAATGACATCACTGATGACATCACTGATGACAACATCCAGTGACTGTATGTTTCTGTAAAGTTAAAATATGTCTTACATATTGAAGAATGAGTGGATGTATAAGTGTCTGGATGAAGGATTTAGTAGGTGCGTGACTGACTGTATGATTGATTGATTAAATGTGTCTCACTGAGTGCATGGGTTAGTGACTAAAATGTCTTAATTTGTGCATCATTATGTCTGTTGTTCTGTAAACTGCTGCATGTGTTGATCAGTAGCTATATGAGTAACTACATGGGTTATTGATTGATTGCTCAAGTATTTGTATGGGAGACTGAGTGTGTGTGTGGCTGGCTGGGAGGTGTGTGACTCTGTGCAGATCAATGTGTACTTGTATCAATGATTGTATAAGAGAGTAAGTATGTGTTAGTATATGTTTGAAAATGTAAGGTGCTCTATGTTTAACTGTATAGATTAGAAAATGGAGGTGTGATTGATTCTTTGCATGACTGACTAGGTGTGTGAGTAACTCCATGGATGAGTGGCAGAGTGTAAGTGTCTGTATAGGTGTATGAGTGCATATGATAGTATTGTAAAGATGAGTGATTGTATGTATGAATGATTGTATGGGTGAATGAGTGAATGTGTGTGTAGACGTAGGAATCAGTGAGTGCGTATGTAGTAACTAGTATTGGTGTGTCAATGGTTTAAAAAATTATACTCTGTATTTAACACTGGTTGTAACAGAGGTTATATTAAAATGTGAGGAGATGCATTGTATTGTCACATGAATGATATCATCAGTGATGTGGTCATTGATGTCAAATGAGATGTCATCAGTGATGTCATCAGTGATGTCATTTGAGATGTCATCAGTGATGTCATCAGTGATGTCACTGACCATGTCATGAATGATGTAATATGTGACATCATCAGCAGTGGATTGCGGGTGCGCGATATATAGTTAGTGCAACTAACTATATATGGAATTTCAATGGTTTTGTGTGAGTAAAATAAGGTTTTTTGAATGCTAATTCCTAACTATATATAGTCTATAACCTATGGTTTTTTCAGTGAATTTTCAAGGTTTTGTAAATGCTAATTCCTAACTATATATGGTCTATAACCTATGGTTTTTTCAGTGAATTTCAATGGTTTTTTAATAGCAAATATCAAAATCTTTAAAATGTCAATTACGTGGTAGGTAAAAACATTTTCGTGTTTATGCACGCTGATGTGCTTTGAATGCTGCCCCCCCCCCCTCTTTTCTTTTAGGAGTATTCTCTCTTTGCAGATCGTGAAGGGTAGGTAACGCAGGCCTTTGCCCCCGTTGTAATCCGTCGTGCCTGCTTCCCTCTCCATTTGATTGATTGTTATCCAAGCATTTACTGTTTTGGAATTGGTTCTCTTTGGTTCATTCTCTATTTATAAACAAGCACAGAGTCGCAATACTCTGTTTAGTCTTTGCAGATAGTGAAAAATCGTTAGAAAAAACAAACGGAATCAAGCAAAATCAGTAGACCACTGATGGGATCTCTTTTTGACCTCGCTAAAATAGAAACATTAGGAACAACCCCTCATGAGAAATATGAAACTAGTGAGAGGAACCGAGCTCGACGCCATGATGGCTGCAAGACAGCTCGGCTCCGCCGCCCACCCCGCCCAAAATAACGACAAACCCTTTGCAAATATTATACATATATACAACACACCAGCAAAGTAACAGGGTAAAACGTTTTATTAAATAACTATTTACATGGCAGCCTGCTGCAACATCGATCCAAATGCATGCCGCCTCTCCCGGTATTTCTCCCCAACTACTCTGCGGCCTACGAGATGGAGAGGCCGGGGCATTGACTAGGCGGTTTTCCGGCCGCAACCACAGCGCCAACGTTCGCTGGTGACGGAGGGGAGCCTTGCCGGTGAGACCACTGATCTGAAGAACCGCTGCCTGCGGTGCCTCCCTGAGACGCTTGACGGAGGCCCCCGAGGGGCGGTATGGTGGCGCGGACTCGGAGGGGGCGCTTGGCTCCTGCCCCCTCCCCAAGTCTTGTTGCCCTGGTGTGGCCTGAGATCGCCCCCGACAAAGGCGGCCGGCTCCCGGGGTCAGGCGGAACTTTTTGCCTTTTGGTGACTCTTCCATTCTGGACCTTGTCCCACAATCCTTTTGACCTGAAGACACGTCCTGCGGTGCCCTGGTCCGACCATCACATATACCTGCGCCAGGAGACGGCGTGGGGTGCACTGGAAGGGAGAGGCGGCGCGAACGAGCCTCCCCCACCTCCCCAGGTGGAGGTTTCTCAGCTGCACTCCAGCGTTTTACTCGGCCAGCTGAATTGCGCCCGCTCTTGCGGCACAGTGCCTTGCTCGGCCAGCTGAGTTGCGCCTCCTCTTGCTATTACATCGTCTCACCCGCCATCCGGCTGAATTGCACCCACTCTTGCGGTACAGCAACAGGCGGCTGCCACGGAACTCACGAAATGGCGGTCGGCTCCACAGACTTGGGCCTGGCCTGCAAGGATGGCTCTGGGCAACCCTGGGACTCGGACGCTTGACTGCTAGGGCATGGGCCCCATTCCCAAAAGCGTCCCCTCAGCCTTGCAGATTCTACAAGAGTCAGCGGGGCCCCCGACTCCCGCAGACTTCCGGTGGGGAGCGACTGCCATGATTGCTCGCGGAATGGCCACGACGTAGCCACGGGGTGCTCTCATGCTGACGCCAGCTTCAGTCTGAAACATCCAGAAACACTGTAGTATCGCGTTGTCGCGTAATGCGTCATATGACGCGCCGCGTTAGCGCACCCGGTGCGCGAAGTGAGGCGCGAAGCGAGGCGCGAAGCGCAGCTTCCCGGAAGCGATCCGGGGCCCGGCGCGAAGGGCGTAACGTAAGCATAACAGGTCATGTGACTTGTTAATAAAACTTTTTATTGGTTCATTTCACTTTTGGTTTCCTAATGATGTAAGGATAGGTCATGTGACCTAAAAATAACACTTTTCATTGGTTTAAAACTATTTTTTATCCCAAATGATGAAAACCCCTCCTTGTTTCCTCACTCAGACTTTCATCTTTGTGAGAGGAAGACCTTTTTTCATCACTTAGTAATGGCAAGTGTTGTAGCTTCAGCTGGTGCATCCCCACCACCACCACCACCTCCTAGGAAGAGAGTACCACCTCCTCAGGTGGTGGTTGAGCAAGAGGTGCCCCCCCCCCACCTTCATGTTGCCTGATTCGGCCATCTCAATCGATCGAGCATGAGACTCTGTTGTGATCTGAAGAACCGCTGCCTGCGGTGCCTCACAGAACCGCTTGACGGAGGCCCCCGAGGGGCGGTGTGGTGGCGCGGACTGGGAGGGGGCGCTTGGCTCCTGCCCCCTCCCCAAGTCTCGCTCGGCCAGCTGAGTTCCGACCACTCTTGCGGCCTACGACATGGAGAGGCCGAGGCGTTGACTAGGCGGGGCCTCCGGCCGCAACCACAGCGCCAACGATCGCTGCTGACGGAGGGGAGCCTTGCCGGTGAGAGCCACTGATCTGAAGAACTGCTGCCTGCGGTGCCTCCCTGAGCCACTAGACGGAGGCCCCCGAGGGGCGGTGTGGTGGCGCGGACTGGGAGGGGGCGCTTGGCTCCTGCCCCCTCCCCAAGTCTCGCTCGGCCAGCTGAGTTCCGACCACTCTTGCGGCCTATGACATGGAGAGGCCGAGGCGTTGACTAGGCGGGGCCTCCGGCCGCAACCACAGTGCCAACGATCGCTGCTGACGGAGGGGAGCCTTGCCGGTGAGAGCCACTGATCTGAAGAACCGCTGCCTGCGGTGCCTCCCTGAGCCGCTAGACGGAGGCTCCCAAGGGGCGGTGTGGTGGCGCGGACTGGGAGGGGGCGCTTGGCTCCTGCCCCCTCCCCAAGTCTCGCTCGGCCAGATGAGTTGCGGCCACTCTTGCGTCCTACGACATGGAGAAGCCGAAACGTTGACTAGGCGGGGCCTCCGGCCGCAACCACAGCGCCAACGATCGCTGCTGACGGAGGGGAGCCTTGCCGGTGAGAGCCACTGATCTGAAGAACCGCTGCCTGCGGTGCCTCCCTGAACCGCTTGACGGAGGCCCCCGAGGGGCAGAGTGGTGGTGCGGACTGGGAGGGGGCGCTTGGCTCCTGCCCCCCCCAAGTCTCGCTCGGCCAGCGGAGTTGCGACCACTCTTGCGGCCTACGACATGGAGAGGCCGAGGCGTTGACTAGGCGGGGCCTCCGGCCGCAACCACAGCGCCAACGATCGCTGCTGACGGAGGGGAGCCTTGCCAGTGAGAGCCACTGATCTGAAGAACCGCTGCCTGCGGTGCCTCCCTGAGCCGCTAGACGGAGGCCCCCGAGGGGCGGTGTGGTGGCGCGGACTGGGAGGGGTCGCTTGGCTCCTGCCCCCTCCCCAAGTCTTGTTGCCCTGGTGTGGCCTGAGATCGCCCCCGACATAGGTGGCCGGCTCCTGGGGTCCGGCGGGACTTTTAGCCTTTTGGTGACTCTTGTCTTCTGGACCTTGTCCCACAATCCGTTTGACCTGAAGACACGTCCTGCGGTGCCCTCGCAATGCGGCCTGGTCCCTGAATGTGTGCAGAGGGACGGTATTGATTGGATCAAGATGGCGGCTTCACACAAAGCTGACTCAAGTGTTGCTGCTGATGCTATGCAGACAAAAACTGTTTTTCAGTTTGTACATTCTTCAGGATTTTTCTTCATAAATGTAACAATATGAGACTCACTAGGAGAACAGCCGTTTATCTTTCCTTTCAAAATGCTGCCAACAATATTTTCTGAATGGAAGACACCATCTTGTAGCATAAAGGGCTGCGTCAAGGGTGATATTGCCCAGAATGTCTTGTTTTCTAGTGCTCGTAATGACTGCCGAAAGGGATTCTGGTCCTGCCGCTACTTATTGGACACATTGAACTATACTCTGGACCTGCCTGACCTCGACCAAAATGGCGCCAGTATGGGAGCGACTTGCAACTCCTTATGACGTTCTAGTTACTTAGCCTTGACGTTATGGG